>NW_025920321.1:0-156805 GCF_902686445.1 Sciurus carolinensis | reverse complement strand
AGAAAGACTGTCCTATATTATTTTACACTTTCTCTATATTATACTTTCTCCCTTTGAGTTTTCCTGAAGAGTTGGAAAAGCCAGAAAGCTTGACAATGTAGCTGAAGTAAGATCAATGCAGATCTTGAGAACTCTTTAAAATATATAGTGTTTACAGGACTGGTGACCTCTGGGAAACTAATGCAGTGCAAACGCACCTTTAAATCCTGATTCTTGCAATGAAATTACAAAGATTTCAGTCATGTCACTCAAAGTAACAGACATGAGTTTATTTAAATGATAGTACAAGGGAAAGCGAACACTCTCAAAAGAGATTGGATTATCTCAGAGAGGAGATAGAGGTGTTCCTCTCCTGCACTGTAGTTTTATTGGAGGATCTCATGGAAGTTTCATGAGAGCCCTGTCCAGGTCCACCTTTTGACTTTTGACTGGTAACTGAATGACATCAGACTGTCATGTCCCCATTGCCAATGACAAATCTAGGTCACCTTGGCCGATGCTGTTTCTAATTGGCTTCTTAACCATAAGTTCTTAGAGGTTATCTTCATCATCCTGAGTTTCAGGATCTGGTGTGTGAAAAGAGTCACAAAAGTCTCCCTCTTCAGAGTAACTTGATTACCTTTTATCAACATTATTTCAGGCCTGCATTTTTCCTGCAGAATATAGGTAATTTGCTGAGGAAAGTGTAATAGTCCATCCACTTAGGCCAGGCAGGGATGCAGGTAAATTGCTTCTTGGAAAAGAAAACATGTGGGGGTCATCACAATGGGCACAATTTAAAGAATAATTCTCTTAATTACAGTGGGGTTCTCACCACTCAAAGCTATCTGTTACCTGTTGATATGGGAAATCAGGATCATGACCCGTGGTGCTGAAGGTTGACAACTGAGTGAGTGTCGCTCTCGCCAGCAAGAACGACCCGGAGACGTGATGGGTGGCAAACTTCTTTATTAACAGCAGATTCTTCTTTCTCCTTTTTAGGGAAGTTATTGTCACTTATATAGGTTATATCAACTAATTAGAATATTCATGTTATGTGGGGAGAAGATAGACGTATATGGGTATAACTTGAAGCACCTAAGAATCACGCAAGAATCATGCAGAGGCCCTGACCAATTACTGAGACTTCCTCAAGGTGAAGTTAGTTGTATACGTGCAGAATAGCAGTTTTTCAACCACACTGGCAGCTTGCCAGGCGCCATCTTGGCCAGGCTCCACCTAGGGCCAGGGGTCCGGCCGAAACCCCGACAAGTGAGCTAAGACTTGCATAGAAAACAAGTTTTATTTAAAAGATGTAACAGAGATAGTAGACTCTTCAAGAGTGGACCTGGGATGCAGAGCTTGTGATCCTGAGTGTGGGAAAATTTTGCTTTTTGATAGACACCCACCTCCTTTATTTCATGTCGATGTTCCCACAGACAGGAAAGGATAACCTCAGGGGGTAATTACTTGTGTTGGAACTTCTGACCCTTCTAAACTGGAGGTATTAGCTATCAGTTGAAATTGAGCTGGGAAGTGCTATCCAGAGGTTAGCTGTTAGCAACTCATTTTCTTTGATAAACATTTAAAAGTCATTTGCTCCTGTCCTTTAGCAGTTCAGTCCAAGTCACATTAGGGTTCAGGTTGTGTTCCCAACAGGAGGCCCCTGAAGAGCATCTGTTTAACCAGAGAAATCTGTAGAAATCAAATTCTCAGGCCACACCCCAGATCTGCAGTATCTGACTCAGGGTGGCTCAGGAATCCTAATTTTCATAATCCCTACAGGTGCACACTTGGGGTTAAATACTTATGCCTTGTTTTGGTTTCTCCTCGAAGAACAGGATCTTTTTCACCACTTTGTATAAAGACTTTTTATGATAACCTCTCTCACTGACCCCTGGCAGAAAGGAATCCAGTATTAGCCAGTTACAACCAAGGCATACTGACTCTGAGATAAGGGGCTAGGCTCATGGTTCCTTAGTGCTCAGGAGTCTAGGGAATATTGTTCCAGTGTTCCCTTTAAGAACTTCAAACACACCCTAATATTCAAAACCCTGTAAACGTTTGACTTTCACTTTTCCAGAGGTGAAAGCAAAAACAAATTCATTGTTTAATAAGTTCTGGAAATTATGTTGCTGTGCTTTGACCCCTATTGAGAGGACCAGTTTGGAAGATCACTTCTTTTTTATATGGAAAATCCTGGTTTGTGGTGCACAGATCTCCACCATTGCCCTGCATGACCACTAGATGGTGCGGATGCACTTACCTGCTGGCACCTATGGGTGCTCCACAGTCAGTCTCCCTGCTTCTCTGGGTCCCATCATAGTCACTGAAGTCTCAGTGTGCTGAGGTTGATTGCAGTGAGGTGTCCACTAAGTGATATGCATCCAGGGGCTTTGACTAGAGGGAGTAATGGCCATGATACTGTGGCAGGAAAGTCCTTTAGAATTTTGCAGTCTTCCTATCCATGAAGGGTAAGCTGATTATCTTCCCACAATCTTGAGTCATGAGAGGTGGTAGGGCTCTGGTCACAGGCCCTAAATCCCATCAGGCAGAGGAGAGCTCATAAAGTGGTGACAGGTCATTTTCTTCTCATAGGAAGTCTAGTCTGTTTGTAAAGAGAAAAATGACCTGTGTATTTTGATGCTTTAAAGTGTTCACTGGGAAGGTAACTGAGGAGGTGGAAAGAGAACTAGCATTTGAATCTTGGGTTCAAGTCAGGCTCCACTCCTGAATATGGAGGAATTTTATCTGCTCCTGTGTCTCTTCTTTGACCCAATTTTGTTGCCAGGACAAGAGATTGTGTACAACAGGATCCATGATTGCACACTTACTCTTCTCATGTGCAGCTGCCTTTCTATTCTCCACACCTGGAAGTCCTTCCTATTTCCCTCATTAAGATGGGAAGTTCTAACAGAAAGTACAGGACTAGGTGCACCACCTGAGAAGCATTGTAGGTTTGGCATTGCTATAATTATAACTTGGGTTTGTATTAATCTGGTATGGTAAGACTCATAGGAAAAACTTTGACTCTCACAGATGGCTACATTTTCTTATGAACAGTTGTGCAGAGCTGTGTGGGAAGTATTGAAGGGTTATGGAAAATAATAGTCCTTTAAGACATCTCCCCAAGAAATTGGAAGGACAGTGTGACTTGGAAGGAAGGAGGTGAAATTGATCAAACATTAAATCTCTCCCAGGGCATTCTTTCCTAATAACATTGGACCCGGGGGCAAAGGGGTGGATATTGAATCCTGGGTTCTAAATCTTTACCTTTTCCCATGGCAAATTGGTTCTAAATGACAATGGGCAAGATTTGAGTACTATCTCTCAGGATCCAACCTCTTATCCCCCCAGACAACAATGAATTTCAGACTTTTTAAAGCTCTCCTAAATTAAAGTTTTAACCTGTAAAACTAGCCCTTGATGGTTAATACTGCATGTACACAGTTTCCAATTACATCATTGTACCCTATAAAACCAAAATCTCATCTGTAGCTCATGGCCATTTTCCTATCCAGAAAGTGAACTCCACAGTGCCCAAGTCCATGAAGAAATAAAGTCTTCTCTGAATCCGCTGAGGTCTGCCTCTTGTCTTTTTGTGCTTACAGTAAGAACACTTTCTTTACATCCCTCAGCTTTTCTTACTTTTGGTAAGTGTACATCTTAAGTTATATTAAAAAAAAAAAAACATTGCTTTTCATTTGAGTTGTCCATGTAGGATTGCACAGGCTGTACTCTGCTGCCAGGTGTTTAAGACCAGGCTAGTCAAAACTGACCTTGTTTGTATCTATTTTTATGAATGAGCTGAGATTCCTCAGTGATCACACTTGAGGATGCATGTGAAGCCTGCTGACTCCTTTACATTTCCTCTCCAAGTGGTGCCATGTGCCAGGATGGATCAGGTCAGTGTCTTGATGACCAAATGTGGCTTCTCTTGGAAGTATCAGGGACATTTCTGTCTCCAATGACCCTCTTCTTTGTAGAAGTTGCACCAGAGCTGGTTTTCTGTTCTCTAGAGACCTCTTGATCTTCCTGATTGGCAGATCAGGTAACTAATCAGAATTTCAGAGTCCTTAGTGGAGCCCCTCCTATCATTCTCTGGATACTCACTGACCTTAGAGGGCAAGGGCCAAATAGTGACTGCTTTTTCCTTCATCCTTTTACTTCCTTGCTTTTGGTATCCAAATTTTTTTAAACATCCAGCAAGGAAGTTTCACAAGTTTGAAGGAGGGAGTAACATGTTATAACTTCAATATCTCCAATTCTACAGTCTTTTACCACTTCTCTTTAATTGGGATTGGTGTTAGTAGTTGAAGTATGACATACAGTCTGTCTCCTGTAGATGATTACTCATTACCTCAAATTAACTCGGGTTGTTATATAAGAAGTTACACTTCTGTAAAGTACTCAACACGTAACAAAGTTTTCAAGAAAAATACAAAATGAAATTAAAAATGGCAAAATTGCATTCAGTTAGTACAATAGCTATGGTCCAACAAACACAATTTTTTTATAATCCCAATCCTTACTTAGTTATATTATATCTCCTGTTTCTTTTGAGACAACAGTAGTCTTTACAACAAAAATTGATGTTTTGAACACAATTTTAAGTGAGCATAAGTCTAAATTATTTGGGAGTCATTCTAACATGAAGCAAGGTGGGAGACAGAGTCTTATCTCAGGTTAGGTTGGGCTCTTCACAATATTACATCTGAAACATAAATCAAAGAAAAGCTAAAGAGATTTTTGATTCTTTTATGCAGGAAAGTGGCAAAATGCTTGTATGTTTTACAATATCCACCTTTAAATATATCAGATTCTAATTATCTTTTAAAAATACATTTAAATTTTAAATATATTTTCAAATACATGTAAAAAGTAACAAAATTTTACATACATCTTATTGTTAACAGGTTCAGTTACAGAATATTAAATGATATAAATTTCCAATTCAATTTTTTTATTTCTTTATGATTTAAAGTTACCAATTTAGACAACTCCAGTTTGGAGAGCACTAGTTTTGTAAAGTGCTCTTCCAAGCTTTATATTTATAATATGTATCTTAGAAGAACATGAGTATACTTAATATACAAAGAATAGTATCACCATTACACAGATATTCTTATTTTAACTAGGTTTAATTTTTCACAGTAAAATTCAGAATCCACAAATGTTTGCAGGCTTGCAGAGTTTATCAGTACTAGTAAAAATAATTGGTAACATTAAATCTCTTATATATTTAGGGAACAGTGTTAATAATTCAAATTAGACCTAGTCAAAGCAGACAGATACAGGTAAGTTTTCCAAATGGCAGTGTTGCACTATGCCAGATGTAAGGCATAAAAGATAGCCCTTACTGGTTAAATCTACATGAAATTTTATTTTTATACTTTTTTACAATATTTAGGTAAGGCTCAGACTAATATATTTAGTTTCAGATGTATACATATTTGTAGTCAGATATACTTAGGTTATTCATGAAAATCAAGCCTGTTTATGACCTTAAGTCATCTGTTTCTCTTATAAAGAAAAATCCTAAAAGCAATTGACATCACATTTTAATATTTTATATCTGTCAAATCTTGAACAAATAGGTATTTATCAGTGTGAGGTGTTTTAACAGGCAGCAGAGGTAGAGTAGGATATCTGGCAAAGAAGAATCATTGTATAATTTAAACAACTGTCCAGAAGAGAATGAGTGCCTCTTCCTTTATTATTTCATTTTCACAGACTGCATTTTGATTCGTTGTACACAAATGGGGCACATATTTTTCTTTCTATAGTTTTGTACAATGTATATTTATTTCATTTGTGTCATCATACTTGTACATAGGGTAATGATGTCTTTCTCATTCCATTTTTCATACCCATCCCTCTAATTTTCCTCTATGTAATCTAAAGTTCCTCCATTCTTCTCTTACCCAACACCCCGATTCTGTATCATCCTCTACTTATCAGGGAAAACATTCTGCCTTTTTTTTTTTTTTTTTGGATTGGTTTGTTTTACTTAATATGATATTCTCCATTTGCATCCCTTTTTCTGGAAATGTTATAATATTATTATTCTTTGTGACTGGATAATATTCCATTATGTATATATACCACAGTTTCTTTATCCATTCATCTGTTGAAGGACATATAGGTTGGTTCCACAATCTAGCTATTATAAATCGAGCTGCTATTGTTTTTCTTTTCCCCTTGGACAAGTTATTTCCTCCTAAACCTTATCTTGGTTAAGATAACTTTGATCACTTTTCCCAGGTTCACTTTTTCTTGAAAGTCCTTTCTCACTTCTAGTAGTCCTCCAGCAGAGCAGGTTCTGTTTTCTTTGCCTGGAGGATACTTGCACTTGAAATTTTTAATTTTGGTGTGAGGATGTTATCTGTACATTTAAATTACACAATAAATTTTATCCAGCAAAGTGATTAGACAGTTTGGCATATTTAAAATCTGTACTTTAATTTTTTTTTCCAATTTACACTTAATGTGTTGTAACACAGGTTGTTGTTTGACCAGTCTACCTTACCATTCTCATAATACCATCAAATTTTATGTGAGTTACCTATTGTTAATTGTACTCAGAGACTCTTTCTTTACATACTTTTGTATGTAACGGCATGGTCTAGTGAAGGACACAGAAATTATTAGTAACTTCTATATTTAGTAATCAGGCCAAATGAAAGATATTTGAATTCATGGGGACTCAGGGAGACCTTTGTATTTTAGTTCTGTGGGCAAGAGGGAAGGCTTGCAGAAGTGTCCCCTGACCAAATAGGGAAGATCTTAATAAGGAGAGACAATTTTGTTCTCACATTACAATTTAATAATATTAGTACTCATTGTTTCATTTCTTGTGATTGGCAGCTTTCATCTTCCATTCCCTTTAAGATAGTTTAGTTAATCATCAATGAATATAATGGGCCCACATAGGTTTTTTTCAAATGTAAAGGCAACCCTGTGAGCTTAAGCATTCCAGTGTGCTTTTTGACAAACAGTGGCAGGAAGATAAAAATGGGAATGGACCCAAATGGAAGTTACAAAAAATACAGACTTAAGAACCAAAAGCACATAGCCAAATAGAAACTTATGGGCCAAGTCAACAGCCTTGGTACCTTTCCAAAAACTGTACAGAATAGATTCCAACAATTAGTCTTAACACTTTAATAACTGTTGAGCACAGACTCTGATAAACGTCTTTGTCCAAAACCTAAATTCTGAACTAGTATACACAAGTGGAGAAGTTTTTCAAAACTTCCCTCTCACATCACAGGGAGATCCATCTCCTTTTATCCTTTCATTCAAAACTAATTTTATTTCTTTTCTTTTTGTCCTCTCCCACCATCCATGAATTTTATTCTTTGAATCTAAGGAGCAGGAACCCAGAAAGAAAATCAGTGAGGTCTATGGTTCATATACATTCACTCATCTGCAGAAGCTGTGTACTGAAACCTGTTCTCAAATTCTGGTTTATTATCATGGGCAGAGTGGCTGGAAAGTAGGGTAGAGACCACATCCTCCCTGCCTATTTCTCTATAGACCAGGCAGCTTTCCTAGGATCTTCTTTTTTCTCCTTTATGCCAGGACTGTGTCCCTGACCCACAGCAATATTATTTGCAGTTGCCTGGGGCAAGACTGAGAAGAAGTACTCAGACAGTTAGCACTCATTTTGAAAAAACAAAATAAATCCTACCTCGTTCTCTTGCTATACTCACACATTGGAAGGAGAACCTTTTTGCATCCAACTTAGTGTTTGCCTGTTAAGATTTAATACATAATTGCATACATGCCTGTACACTGTACATACAAAATCTTTGTTTTTGTTTTGTTTTTTTTACCTCTGATAGACCAACTCCCAAGTGCCAGATTGTAATAATACAAAAAAAATTCAAAGACCAGAGTGCTACAATAAAACATCATCTTTTCCTTAGACAGGTTTATACCTATAGGTGGCCCATTCAGCCAAGATCTTACCCAAGAAAAAATCTATACATTCAACACACTATTTTGCATGTCTTAAGGGAAAAGAAACAAATGTAAACAAAAAATTCTAGAGACAGACAAAGAGGATGCCCAAACCATGGCTGACAGAGGAAAACCTTTAAAGCAGACAGACCAGATGAGAAAAATTCTTCCAAGATCCCAACTACCACTAAACCATGGCTTCTTAACCAGTGGCACCACAGGTGTCCCCAAAAATACAGACTAGATATTCCCACAAAAGGGAACCAGATGTGTAGAATCAAGGGTCTTGGTGTGAACACCAAAGGAGTTTACCAAATGGTGGAGGTGTCCTGACATTACTGCATGCAGTTTCCTTTTTCTCAAAGTAGACCAAGATGGAGCAATCCTTAAAATGCAGGAAAGAAAGGCTGGAGTTCCCTGAAGGAAAGGGGTCTTTAGCAGCTACTGGGAATCCCTCAGTCACACCCTTTACTTACAGGAATAGCTCCTCTGGATCAACCCAAGGCAAGCTCTCCCATCTACTAATTTTCCAGTAGTCAGCTCTCAAAAGTGTTGCCATACTTCTTCATTCAACATGGAAGTGTGGTTGCTTGCAGTGCCAGGCCTACCCAAGAAAGCCAGAGTTTGGAGCTGCTCTTGGGTCCCCAGGTAGGGGAATGAATTTGTAACCAAATGCTCTGTCCTTGTCCCCAATGACAATAAAATAAGGTGGAAATCATTTTGAGAAAAAGAAAAAAAATTTTGCTTTGCTAGCAATGGAGATACACAGGGGACTCCTGTCACAAAGGCTGAGTCTCCCCATCAGGAGGAACAAGGACATGTTATAGATACTCTTCAAAGGCTACATTCCAGGTGTGCCCTGATAGAGTGTCCCAGGGCATGCTGATGGTATGTTATTTTTGGCTTTTTAATTTGGAGTATATTCATTTCCCAGAAATTCTGGCAGATATCTCCTTCCTGTGCAGCACAGATAACTCAATGTAATCTTTTTCCCCACCCCTAGTTTAGGGAGAAGAAGAGGGAGAATAGGAAAAGGAAAACAAACCACTTATAAAAATAAGCCTCAGATCTATATTCAAAAAGTGAAGTGGACCACTTTCACAGTTATACCCACCTCCTCTGCATCAGGGCTGCTGTGTTTGAACCTAGGGCTGTCTTAGGCAGGGGACAAGCAAATTAATGGAATCTGAGATCATAGAAAAGCAATCCTCCTGCCCTGAGATGACTCAAACAAACCCAGAAGTGATTCATGGCCTTTGAAATTAAAGCTGGGGCCACCATCATCACCTGGAAGTTAGGTATTGACTTTCTGTAAAATAGATACCAGCATAACTGTGGCCATTTCTGTCTTTGGTTCTATCTGCACCGTACTGGTACATGCTTCTGGTGCTCTCTGAAACATTCCTACAGACTTTTACTCACGAAGTAGCATTATTGAGAAGGGATGTTTATGAAGAAATCCTTGGAGGACAGGAAAGCTCAGTAGTTATAGAGACATGCAAAGATGTAAAAGAGTCTCAATTTGTACCTACCTGTCTTTCTTTCCTATCAACATGACACAAAGTCAGTATTTGATCTAATCTATCTTCAATTTCCCTTTTGTTAAGAAGGATTGATAGGAATATTAAAGAAACTAGTAAGCACTTAATACTTTTTAGCATTTTGGTGAACACTCAGTAACTATAACTATTATCATATTAAAATTATTTACAAATGATATGATTGTTCTGTCTTAAACACAGAAAAAATTGAGTCTGACTGTTGCAAAGTCTGAGTCTTGCAGAAGCATGGGATAAAAAGAAGAACTGAAGTTGAAGATGTTATTTCAAACTTTATTAAATCTAAAACCAGCTGCAGATGCCCAGAGGAGTTTTCATCAGGTGCTGGGGCTGCCCATTATGTCATAACCGTGGATGCCACTGCTGCTGCCCTCAGGTCTCTGGGGGGTGGGGTGCAGCTGCCACAGATGCCTGGATTTCTTCCCTGGGTGCGACAGCTGCACCTGATGCTTATGCTTCAGGTGCCCAGAGGTCATTCTCCTGATCCTGAGGCTGCTCTTGATGCTGTCACAGTCAGCATTACCTGGAGGTCTGCTGCCTGTGATGGTGCCTTGGACACTTGGCTGCCAACTACATTGCTGCTGCTGCTGTCACCAACACCAAAAAACTCTTGCTGCTCACAGAATATCACCTAGAGTTCTCCTCTTTGGGTGCTGCTCCACTTGCAGCCAGAGCCACAGTTGCCACAGGCCCCCCACCTGCTGCCAACACCACTGATGACTGCAGCTCTTGCTGACACCCTGCCAGATAACATTGATTTTGTGCTACTACCATTTCTAACACTGCCCAGAGGTTCACTGACAGGAAGACTCCAGGTTTGGTTTAATGTGGTCACATTCATTTTAAAATGCTGACCAGATAATGTGTTATTTTGGGGTTCCAGTGGGTTTGGTGCCACTGCCATTTTGGGGCACAACTGCACCTGTCTGGGGACAGTGGCCAGAATCTGGAGGTTCATTGTCAGGGTGCCTATGGGTTTGTCTGCAATTGGGGTTTTCCTCTTGGGAGTATGGGCTGCTCCCATCTAGTATAGCATCTGAGAATTGCACATCTCTGGTTGTCTTCCTCCAAATTCTAGTGGCATTGTGTTTCTGGGATTTCAATTTGGCCAAACCCAGGACATCTGAGATCCAGAGTGGTTAGATAGTGGCTTGGTCTTCAAGGGTCTGACTTGTGGGAAGTCAGAGGCAAGGCTGAGAATCTTTTGGATGCTGGCAGAGGCAGTTGTTCCATTTTCCACTGAGATTTAATTTATTATTTTTTCTTCTTTTATTATTTTATTATTTTTTTTCTCCCTATCATATTTGGAGCAGGGTGTTTTTTGTAAATCAGTTTGTTGAAGACAATAATATACACATGGTGTTTTGAAGTTCTGCTAATATATTCTGTATATTCTTATACTTTTAATTTTTTCTTCTCTCAGTATCTATTCTTCCACTTGCTTGTCTGACTTCCTAGCTTCTGTTTCTACCATTTCTCCACATAACAGCCAATCTCTACTGGGTTTCTCTCCTATGCTTTGTGGATTTTTGTTTCAGGTTTCTCTGTTTCTCCCTCATGAACACCATGTCCTGCACTGTTTCTGTTCTGCTTTGCCCACTATTTGAGATTGTAAATCTGTATAACAAATTTTCTATTTTTATTGTGGACAGTGATAGAACACATCATTGCTGTTTATAGCAAGAGGGACAGTGAATGCCTTGCAGGGAGATATTAGATTTTAGGCTGTATATTGTTTGACCTGGGTGTTGTTGATATTGGTCTCCCAGTTAATGGTGGGATAATGGAAGTCTTTATTTACAATATGGGTATACAGGGTAGAATATGTATTGTCTCAGATCCAAACAACAAATGGGAAAACATACATGAAAACAAACATAAAAAACAAGGGAACAAAAAGAAATAAACAAATCAAGATGCCCCAATTAGAGAAGCCACTGACAACACAATAGAAGAAATGTCCAAGAAGTTTACAAAGTATATGGTTAATATAGATCTGTTATTAATCTGGTTCTGTGAAACAAAGGATAGTATAAAGTGTGAAATCAAAGAGAAAGTACAGGAAGTGAAAGTTAACTTCAATAAAGAATTAGAGATTGTGAAAAAAAAGCAAGCATATATCTTCAAAATGAAGTAATCAATAAATCAAATTATAAGCTCAATGGAAAGCTTCACCAACAAATTAGACAATTTAAAGAAAGAACCTCAGACAATAAAAACAAACTATTTAATATTAAAAATAATGCTGACCATGCAGTGATGCTAAGAATTCATGAACAGAACTTCCAGGAACTATGGGATAACTCAAGAAGAAACAATTAAAAGAGTTATCTGGTAGAAGAAGGAACAGAGATACAAGCAAAAGTAATGCACAATCTTTTCAATGACATAATACGAGAAAATTTCTCAAACCTAAAGAATAAAATCAAAAATCAAATATAGGAGGCTTACAGGATCCCAAATGTAAAAAAACTACAGAAGACACACACCAAGACAAATTATAGTGAAAATAACTAAAATACAGAATAAGGATAAGATCTTAAAGGCTGTGAGAGGGAAAAAGTGAGTTATGTATAAGGGAAATCCAATTCACATATCAACTGATTTCTCCATCCAGACCCTCAAAGATCTGAAAGAAAATGGATGCCAACCAAGAATTTCATACCCAGCAAAATTAGCTTTCAGATTTGAAGATGAACTAAAAATCTTCCAAGATAAACACAAGTTTAAAAAATCACAATTAGATCACCTGCACTACAGAACATTGTCAACAAAATATTCCATGATGATGAAGTGAAAAAGAAAAGTGAAACTAGCAAAGGGTGGAACTACACTAAATAAATAGTCAAAAGATAAACTAAATCAAATTAAAAGCAATAAATAAACCAAAATGTCTGGGAAAAAGTCATATCTCATTTTTATCCTTGAATATTAATGACCTAAAATCATCAATCAAAAACATGGAGAGATTGGATTAAAAAAAAGACCCAACAATACGCTGTCTTGAAGAGACTGACCTCATAGGTAAAGTCATCCACAGACTAAAGGTGAAAGGATAAGGAAAAAAAATATCATTCATATGGATTACATAAAGAAGCAGGGGTTCCCATCCTTTATCAGATAAAGTGGACTCCAAGCACATGTTAATCAGAAGGGATAAAGATGTTCATTTCATTCTACTGAAGGGAACTATACAGCAGCAAGACATAACAATTTTAAATATTTATGCTCCAAACAATAGATCATCTATGTACAACAACAACAACAACAAAAACAAACAAACAAAAAAAAACCCTTCTCAATTTCAAGAATCAAGTAGAGCGCAATGCAATAATACTGGGTGACTTTAGCATACCTCTTTCACTACTTGAAAGATCTTCTAAACAATAACTAAATAAAGAAATTATAGAATAACACAATAATTTAGATTTAACAGTTAATATAGTATTTCATTTATCAATGAGAGAATATACTTTCTTCTCTTGGCAGCATATTGATCCTTTTCTAACATAGACCATATTTTATGACAGAGCAGTTCTTGATAAATACAAAAAAGTGGAGATAATGCCCTGCATTCTATCACATCATAATAGTCTAATTAGGAATCAATTATAAAATAAAAAATAAAATCATTTCTAACACATGGAAATTAAATAATTCACAACTGAATGATGAATAGATCGTAGAAGAAACCAAGGATGAAATACTTAGAGGAAAATGAGAGCTCTAATACAACACACCAGAATTTCTGGTACATTATGAATAAAGTACTAAGAGGAAAATTTATTGCATCGAGTTATTTATTAACAAATAAAAAGTCATCAAATAAATAACTACATTACATCTGAAAGCTCTAGGAAAAGAAGAACAAATTAATACCCAAAAGAGTAGAAGACAGGAAATAATTAAAATCAGTGCTAAAATCAATGAAATTGAAACAAAAGAAACATTTCAAAAAATTGACAAAATGTCAGGGGCGGGCTCTGAGGGCCCCAGAGCCACACCATGGCCTGATCTCTAAGATGGCACCTGGCAGCTTGCCAGACATAGTTACACTCATATACAAGTTTTAGGAAGTAACTCTGGTTGGCTGTTGTACATGAGGCAATCCTGGTATCTGCCTGGAGACTGTTCCTTGATAGGCTGACTTTCCTGGTAGTCTACTCTCTGATAGGTTGATGTTCTCAATATAAGTCTGAGACTTGTGGAATAAAGTCCTTTTGGTTCCTGTGATCAAGAAGAGCGTACACATTGTGATTGTCCCTACGGGCAGTGGGTGATCATAAGTGGTGCCGAAACCCGGGAACTTGAGTTACAAAGAAGGAACTGATCAGGTAAATACAGGAAAAGTAAAGTACAGTCTGGCCAGGTTAAAATTTGCAGGATAAGTGACGAGTTAAAGTTCGCAGGATAAGTGATGAGTTAAAGTTCACGGGATAAGCGACGGAGTTAAAGTTCGCGGGTTAAGGGACGGAGTTAAAGTTGGCAGGATAAGCAACGGAGATTTAGTGTTTGTAAGTGCTTTCACTTTTGTTTTGCTAGTTAAAGTGCTTTGCATTCTGCTAGTTTAATAGAGAAATATGGGCACTGAAATGTCATGAATGCACATGGAATGTCCCTTAAAGGATTTGCTTGGGGCCAATGGAATTCCTCTTGAAACTAAAACAGCCCTAAACTTTTTATGCACAGTGGAAGATGTTGAGCCATGGTTCTTGGATGAGGGATTACTGAATATCCCTCAATGGGAGCTTCTAGGGGAGGATTTGAGAGCGACAGAGAGTAAAACCATTACCCCTGGGAACGATGGCCATATGGATGTTAGTTAGAGGGTGTTTAGATACTCCTCTAATACCAAATGCAGAGAGGCCATAAAACAAGGGGAAGAGGTTTTGGAGGAAATAAAAGAGGAAAGGTCTAAAGCATCAGAAAGGCATCAATAAGATCAGAGACAGACAAGGAAAATGAAACTGGGTGTGAGGATAGTTCAGATGAAGAGGAGGATTTACTATGAAGAACAAAAAATCTTGCTATTACAGGATCTACTAAAGAAAAGATGGGGCAAACATACACCACACATGGTGACCCTGCGCTCTCAGCTCTTAGACTCATGCTGAAGAGTAGTGGCCTTGAGTGGTCTGATACACAGGCGGAAAAAGCCTGGGACACCTTTACTCGGGTGGCTCCTTGGCTTCCTGCCGCTAATCTTTTTGACTGGTCCACATGGGATCGTGTAGAACAACTTGTTAGGAAGAGGGAAATCGGTTTAGGGGTGGGTCCCCCATTGGGAGTCTACCCTACATTATCCACCCTTAAGGCCTGCTTCTCTCCAGGACCTCCCAAAGTGGGCTCCCAGCCAGCTCCTCCTGTTGCATCTCCTGCCAGAAACTTGCCACATAGTAAACAACATTGGGAGACCTTTAATGAGTAGCCCAATCCATCTCCATCCGCTCCTCCCAAGGTTGAGGAACCACTAGGGCAGCCAGCCCCTACACATAGGGAAGGCCCACTACCGCCCGAGGAGGATCATTCCTGCCATCTTGTATTCTGGGGCCACATCAGACTCTAATGAAAGCCCTCACCCTCCTACTTCTGGATGGCGGGAAATCTTCCCAGTGTCCATTTTATGATACTGGGCAAGAACTCACAGACTCTAACCTCCCTGCTCCCTTTATGGCCCTCCCAATAAATGTTAAAATGTTAGTTTTGGAAGGAATGACTACCGATCACAAATTGGCCTCTGCAGGGATGAAAGATGGCTCCATGGGAAGGTGGAATGTGGCTACCAAAGATATTGGCACACAGCTTCCGCAAGCAAGCAGGCAGATGGAAAGGGATTCCTTATCTTCAAGTCTCTTCTTTCTTGTGCTTCTCTGTTCTTCCTGCAAACTCGAATGCCTCCTTCTTCTTCTCCTCTTAATCCCTCCTCCTCCTCCAACTTTTACTCAGCTGTTTCTGCTTCCATTCCCCGGTCCAGCCCACCTAGTCCTCCTGCCACGACGTCCCACGTATGCCGGTGGGGAGGGAGTAACCAGCCCAACCATCAGTGGCATGTTCTAGTAAGGAGTATGATATAGTAGCCCCAGGCCCCACAAGTATTGGGAGATAATTGTTTCATAATTGTCTGCGTCCAAACCTGAATTGATTACTAATCAGGATTAAGGGTTAAAAAGCCCTAGGCATCAAGTTTCTGCTGGAATATTTTAGCCCCTTTCACATCCAGATCTCAGTCAAAGCTTACATTGAAATGTAAATGGAGGAAGCTAGAGGACTCAGTAGGACACGGGTCTCAAACCCAAGGGAAAAAAAAAAAAAAGAGCAAAAAGAGTCTTACCTGAACTCCAGCAAAAGTAAATTTTATGGTGCTTTACTAAAGTACTTAATGGCTGCTTTATTTTTCCAGGACTCTTTTTTTTTGAATTCTACATAATTTTTTGAGCTCATGACTTTTTTGATCAGTTCTATTTTTTTTATTCAACTAGAGGTTTTGAACATCTGTTACATTGCAATGGACATTCACCTATAAAATTTCAAGGCCTTTGATTTTGTGTTATGTGTATGTCGTGCTGTCTGATGTCAGGTTTGTCTGTATTAAAACTGAGCACTCCTAAAATTAAAATTTAAAAGTGGATCCAAATACTTTTAATTCAGGTGATTTAAAAGGTTCAATTTAAATTGGGTAAACTAATAGAAGTAAAATGTCTTGAAAATAACTTGCAAGTCTTTAGGTGGTTGAATTAATAAAATGTTGATGTTAATGAAATGTTTAACATCAATTTTTCTAGGACTTTCCTTCAACAAGATAAAGATGGCAAATACTGTTCAGGACACTTGTCTGATATCTTGGTTTTTAAAAAATAAGTAAATTAGAGTTGACATGCATGGGATTACTCAAATGTGATTGTAGAAAAAATTGTTTTGTGTCATCACTAAACTAAAAACAATGTTACTAAGAGTTATGTCCTAATAGGTATAATTCTACATACAAAGGGTTCTAAAATTTTCAACTGTGTTTCAATTAGAGTACTATAAACAACAAAATATTTAATCTTGTTAAAATAGAGTAATTTTTTAAATTCAGAAATTTCATAAGAGTTGTTTCAGAATGTGAACAAAAAGGGGTCAACAGGAAAGAGAAAATAAAGGTTCTGGGTATGGAAATATATTTAGTAAAAGGGAAAAGGAAATGTTTCTGGGTAAGAAAGTGCTTGTGTGATAAAATAAATGAGGGTCTAAGGAAGTGCTAAGAAAGTCTATGTAAGTAAAGGGCAAGTTTCAACAAGTTTGCATGTAACTAAGTTGGTTGTATGTATTTGAAACATTTAAAGCTATTTAAGGTTTTTCCTAAGGTGAAATACTAATGTTCTAAAGTAAACCAAAGTTTAATCTATATGGTAAAATGACATGGTAAAATAACAAGGATTTCTTTGAAACACTAATTTAGTCTTAACTTTGTGTCTATTAAGTTTTATTCTTTAGAACATTTAGTCTTAAAAATAGGGGTTTATACAATTATGGTTAAGCAACTGTTAGAGTATTGTACTATGTTATAGAGTCTAAATTTTTCTTTAAAAACTAAATTTGGTAAGATAAGTGTCAAGGTAATTGTGAAATGGTCACTCTTTGTATATTAAATGTGTTCATATTTTCCAGGTATACAAGTTTTTAAAACAGGGAATTTATCAAGCTGCTATTCTCCAAACTAAACTTGTCTGTAATGGTACCCAATAAAACTCTCTTACCCTACCCTGAAGCAGTAGCTCAAGTAATCTTAAAGGCACTTAAATCATCTATCACAGTGTTTGGAAATCATTCAGCTACTATCATTATTCCCTATGATAAGCATCAACTTTTTTGGTTATGTAATTTCATGGATTCTTGGACTGTTGTTAGATGCTCCACTCAAGCTAACTTTGATATTCACTGTCCTAAACATCCTTATATACAATTTTGTAGTAATAATTCTGTAATATTCCCAAGAGTTACCAGACAACAACCTATTCCTAAGGCTCCTGTGATTTTCACTGATGGATCCAAAACAGGGACTGGAGCTATTTGTTATCAAGATAAAGTCCAAACATTCCTTTTCCCTAACTCTTCTGCTCAACAAACAGAACTCTTAACAGTTCTTGAAGTTTTTAAAATGATCCCTAATATTCCATTCAATAGTTTATATGTAGTTCAAGCTCTCAGTAACTCAGAATGTGCAGGGCTTATTGGCTCAAACTCTACTATTTTCCATCCTTTACAGACTTTACAACAAATGATTTGGGATCATTATAATCCTATCTTTATTGGACATATCAGAAAAAAGTCAAAGATGTCATTTCCCACTGTCTCCAGGCTTTCGCAGACTGGGGACTTCCTAAACAACTTAAAATGGACAATGGCCCTGCTTATACTTCAACCTCTTTTAACCAATTTCTCACTAAATTTGAAATAACTCTAACCACAGGTATACCTTATAACCCACAAGGACAAGGTATTGTTGAACATGCACATCTCACCCTCAAAAATACTCTTTATAAACAAAAAGGGGGAATAGGGGAGACCTTCAGGTTCCCTAAAGATAAACTTTCTCTTTGCCTCTTTATTTTAAATTTTTTAATTCTGGATAATGAGGGTTGCTCTGCTGCTGAGAGACATGGCAATCATAAACAACATGATAGAGCGACGGTAAAATGGAAGGATGTTCTTACAGGACAATGGAACAGCCCGGACCCATTGCTTTACTGGAGCCATGGCTCTGTTTTTGTTTCCACAGGATAAAACATTGCCTATCTGGGTTCCTGAGTGACTGACTTGACCAGTGCCAATGCTACCAAGAAGTAACTCAGACCAACAAAATGAAGATGCTGAACATACTCCTGATGACCATGATGCTCGTAGTCTTTCCCCCCTTGAGTCTCTTAGGAGGAACAGTTCAACTATGTACCTTTCCACCTACCCCAGTTTGTGTGTTTCCCCCTTTTTAATGAAACAACTGTTTCTCTCAATTGTACTTCAGTTTTATGCTATCTCTCTCAATGTTGGAATGCTTCTAGGTTCCCGCTGGCAGTCTTAATGCGTGTTCCTACCTTCCTACCAGTCCCAGTCTCTGTTACAGATGCAGAATTGCCAGTGTTACTATCAAGAAACAGGAGAGATTTTGGCATCACAGCAGTCGTGGTTGCCACGGTAGCAGTCTCTGCAGCAGCAGCCTCAACCACAGCAGCAGCATTGATACAACCATACAGACAGCAACAACAATCACTTGGTCAAAATACAGCTGCAGCCTTACAGACTAAAGAGACCCTAAACCAACATCTAACAGCAGGTATACTCCTTGTAAATCAAAGAGTGGACTTACTACAAGAACAGGTGGATATCTTGCAAGAACTTTTGGGACTGGGATGTGTTTATCCTTTAAGAGCAGTGTTTGTCACCCCTATTGCTTATAATAATCTTAGCTCTGTGGTTATGTTATCTAAAAATCTCTCTGTCTACCTTACTGGTAATTGGTCATCTATGTTTGAAAATTTAACCACTCAGCTACAAGCTTAAATACTCAGAGTCAATGCCACCAGGGTTCAAGTTACATCGGTATCTGAGATGTTCTCTTTGTTATCTAAAGCCTTGGGATTGACAAAACAGTGGGCTGGAACAGTAGCTGTTCTGATTATTATATGCTTAGGGATAGCCTATGTTATACGCAGCCAAATCAGAGCTCGCCAAGATGCCTGATGTCATCAACGGTCTATAGTACAGACTTTGACAGCCATTGAGATAGGCACATCCCCCCAAGTATGGCTAAGCATGCTGGACCAGTAGTCAAAGATGGGTAAGATTCATAAAAATGCATACCAACCTAAGACAGAGTTCTGGCGCCTGGAGGTCAGAATTCCAATGATGGGTAAGAATGTAATTTGCCATGGACAACCTAAGACAGGCATGGTCCCAAGTCATCTTTTCGTTATTTAAAGAATAAGGGGGAGATGTCAGGGGCGGACTCTGAGGGCCCCAGAGCCGCCCCATGGCCTGATCTCTAAGATGGCGCCTGGCAGCTTGCCAGACATAGCTGCACTCATATACAAGTTTTAGGAAGTAACTCTGGTTGGCTGTTGTACATGAGGCAATCCTGGTATGTGTCTGGAGACTGTTCCTTGATAGGCTGACATTCCTGGTAGTCTACTCTGTGATAGGCTGATGTTCTCAATATAAGTCTGAGACTTGTGGAATAAAGTCCTTTTGGTTCCTGTGATCAAGAAGAGCATACGCGTTGTGATTGTCCCCATGGGCGGTGGGTGATCATAACAAAACACAAAAGTTTATTCTTTGAAAAAAAACAATAAAATTGATAAACACCTAGCCACACAACAAGGAGTAAAAAATGAACACCCAAATTACTAAAATAAGTTATGAAAAACAACATATCAAAATGGACACAACCGATATACAGAAGATAATATGGAACTATGTTGAAAATATATAATCCAATAAAATAAAAATATTGAAGACATTGACAAATTTCTACAGACATATGTTCTACATATAATGAAACAGGAGGTCATACACAATTTCAACAGAGCAGCATTAAGTAATAAAATCAAAAACACCATTAAAAGTCTACCAATTTAGAAAAATCCAAGACCAGACAGATTCTCATTTGAGTCCTACAAGATCTTCACACACCAATACTCCTCGAATTATTCTATGAAATGCAAAGAGACAAACCTTCCAAGTTTATTCTATGAGGCTAATATCACCCTCACCCTAAATCTACTCTAAGATTTTATCTCACTCCAATAAGAATGGCAATTATCAATAATCCAAGGAACAATATATGTTCTCAAAGATGTGGTGAAAAAGGCAAACTCATCGATTGATGGTGGAAATGCAAATTGGTGCAACCATAATGGAAAGTAGTATGGAGATTCCTCAGAAAACTTGGAATGGAAGTACCATTTGACCCACCAATCCCACTCCTCTGTTTATAACCAAAAATACCTTAAAATCAGCATTCTACAATGCTGCAGTCATACCAATGTTTATAGCAACTCAATTCACAACAGCTAAAATATGGAAACAATCTAGATGACCTTCAACAGATGAATGGATAAAGAAAATATGGTATGTAAAGAGCATGACATGGAATATTACAAAGCTTTAAAGAAGGATAAAATTCTGGCATTTGTTGGTAAATAGATGGAGTTAGAAAATATCACTAAGTGAAATGAGCTAAACCCAAAACAACCAAAGCCCAAATGTTTTCTCTGTTATGTGGATGCTAATTCACAAAAAGTGGGGTGGCAATAGGAAGGAATAGAGTCATTTTATATCAGGTAGAGGAGAGAAAGTTAGGGAGATTTTTATGCACATAGAAATGAAAGTACAATGAAAGAGTCATTATTACCTCATGTGCAAGTAGGACTGCATGAATGATGTGATCCTAACTTTGTATAAAAAGGAACATATGAGTCTATAATTCTTTGGTATATATATCAACATGTATAAATCCATTCTATCATGTATAAATAATAAGTTAAAAAGTATCTGGTAAATGTAAATAAATTAATTAATAAAAAAGAATATTAAAATTAAACTGTGAAAAATTTCTTCCTTTTTTATATCTCCATCTTCATCTTCACAGCTGTTTATATAGCTTCTTTTGTGCCCCTGAGAAAGGATTGCTTGTACTTCCTCTGTGAATTGTTTTCTTTCTCTGCTTGAAATGCTAGCTGCACTTCTCACCTAACTGTTCAAGTTCTATAAGCATGATATTATGTTTTTTTCTCCAGGAATATTTCAGTGGCATTAAGTCTTTCTTTGACGTTATCACTGGTACTCCTGATGGAGTTGGGGTGTTTGTTTTTAATTTACTACCAAACTGCTTACTAGAAGCATTGGCCATGTTCTGCTTAACAGTCTTAATTCCAACCAGCACCTTACCCTCTGAAATATCCTAGGTATGCTGTTATATATTTATTGTACCATGAGAAAAACAATTGAGCCAAATCCCACGGGACATTCATTTTATGATTAATAATATTTCAATGTCTATGTAAATTTTTGAAAATATATTTCTATACTAAATTAAACAAAGTTCATTGGTTTAAATAAGAATAATCAGAGAAGAACTATTAAGCATTTTAAAGGTTATCAAGAATGTGTACTTCTGAGAATAAGAAAGTTCCAGGTATTAAAACATACTATAAAATAAAATAGTATGATACATGCATATAAAACTAATCTTTGGTATAAAAGAGACAGGGATCATGGCTACAGTTAAGGGGTATTAAATGAAATAAAAGGTAATATAAGGGGCTTTCTGGGATATGTAAAATTTTATTTAACTGCATACTACTCATACAGGTATGTTAACACTGCAGATACTCATTGAGTTGTAGGGTGATGGCTGGGATATTTCACTGGATAACCCATATGTATTAACAAATGTTCATTGTGATTAGTACAGTACATCTAAGAAGTTATATGTGATACATATTCTGCATATCTAGTATATATCAATAAAATTTACCAAAAATTAAATATAACTTAAATTCCATTCCAATATGCAGGCACATGAAGGGTTCAAATAAACCCTAAAGAATTGAAAATAATAAAACTCAGAAGGTTTACATAATATTAAGTTAAGGGCTGGTGTTTGGGCTAATTGACAGAGCTTGCCTAGCTTGTGCAAATTTTGGCGTTGGATTCCCATAACTGCCAAAAATTAAAAGATTTACATTCAGACAATAGAAAAAGCAGATCTGATGATGCAGATAGGATACCAAAAACCTAAGAAAATTCTATGAGATGTCCAGCTCAATGGTTGATGAAATGGTGGACTGTTGATCTGCAACTTTTTCAGATATCCATCAGGTATTCTGATATCTGCAAGTAGGGAATACCATTTCTTTAAATCCTACTGAAACAAAAAAATAGTAATCAAAACAAAAAAGACAGGGAATTTGACTTTTGATTAAGTACGTTAGAGTACTATTTTGCAGCAATAATTCACTGAAGTTAACTGCAGTTTAAAAGTTACCTACATTGATTATTCATAATATATTGAAGGCAAAATATTTACTACTGTAAGCAAAGGTATATGATACAGTTTTACAGAAATGATATAAGACAAATTGGACTCAGATATTTTGGGGTCATTTTATTAGTAAATTTACCTTGGATTTACTTTGAAATTATTACACCATATGGTAAGAACATGAACATACAACATGGGATCAATATAAATAATTAAACAAATAGATATTATTTTAAAAACAACATGTGAAAGAAAATTAAAACGTTTTCTTTTTGCTGTTAATAGAAGTAAAAGTTGTTCTATTTAATTTAACTTAAGCCAGAATTGGGGAAAGTCAGTTAGTGTAGAAATAGGCTTTCAGGTCAAATCAGGAAATGGAAGCCATAAAAGTCATCTGCCTTTGGAAGCTGGAGACTGACCCTGGGAGAATGGAATGTCAATGACCCCTGGAGCCCATTGATTACCAAGTTTGCCTGCTCTTATCAAGGACTAAAAGCAAGGAACTGCTAATTAATGCCCCCTGGGCCCTTGCCTGGCTGAATCACTTTGGTCCTCCCCCTGCCCCATCCACTCCTTACTTTATTCATCTCACCTGCAAAACCAGGCCTAGTCATGTAGGCAGGAAGGAGAGATTGGGGGGACACAATTGGAGAACAAAAGAGACCTTAACTCATAAAAGATGTAGGGTGTATTCATTTCTTGGGACTTTAGAACATCACCCATGGCCCCTTCTCCCTACAGGGAGAACTCTGTATTATAATCTTTTAATAAAACCTGCTTAATATGCTTGCCTTGGTGTACTTTTCTAGTGTTCAAACTTCAACTTTAGAGGAAGCAGGACTCATTGCCAGTAAATGGAGGTATCAAAACGCTAGAATGTGAGCTGAGACAAACTTCAAGGAGAAACTTGCCTCTATCATCATATCAAGAAATGTAAATTCTATAAAAAGAAATTCTTTTATAATAAAATCATAAAAAACAAGAGATAAAAAAGGAATTGTGTAAATATTTAATGAGATAATAAAAGACCTAAATACAGATATATACCATATTCCAAATGGTTAAACAATGCAAAAATAGTGGTTATCACCATATTAACTTTAATATTTTATGTAACACAAATCAAATACCAAGATTATTTTTGCCAAAACAATGAAATGTCTAAAACACATGTAGAACAATAAAAAACAATCTCCAAAATATTATTGAATATGAGTACATGCTCTTCAAATTACCAAGGGGTTATTTCCTGATAAACCAATTCTAAGATGAAAACATCATTAAGTTGGAAATGCACCTAAACATACCTAACTCACTGAATATCACAGTTTAGCAACACAGACCTCTGTAGAGTACTGTAGTTTAGTCCTGTGGCTTCATGCCTAACTGGGTGCTGTGATACTGAATCACAAAATAGTATCATACTGCATATTGCCAGTCAGGGAAAAGACCAAATTCAAAACATGAAGTATGGGTTCTTGTAAATGTGTATTGATTTTTCAGCATTGTAAAGTTGAAATCATCAGTTAGGCCATTATGAATCAGAAATAGATCATGTGCATATGTGCAAAGGTAGGAATGATAAAATAAATTGTTCTAGATACTAAAATGAATTAAACTAAAAAAATATACATATATAATCTATAGCATGTCACCTCTGGAGGGAAAATAAACAATTCAATGAAAGAATTATATGATCTACATATAGATCCAAATGCCAACATTTTTTATACCTGTGATAAAATCACACATATTATAAAGAAAATTAAGAATAATTTTATTATTATTTTGATATTTCTATATAATTACACAAATATAAAGTTGAACTCAAGCATTGAAAGTGTTTATTTATTACAGAGAACACTGATATTGTATTTCTTAACTCACTCAGAAACAATTTTTTAACATTAATAATATAATATACCAGCAGGACAGACACTCTAATCTTCATTGTCACAACAGTTACAAGAAAACAAACAAACTTCTAATTTTAAAGATTTCATTTTTTGAAGAAAATATTAATATAAAGTACATACTGAGTAGATAATAGTCATTATTTCTGTAGTTCAAAGTTATAATATCCCATTGATAAAAAAGAAATATGTTGCATAACTCATATGGAGAAATAATTTATTATATACAATAGGTATTTCTAGGTGCCATGAACCACAAAGGAAATGACACTGATACTTATAAAGCAAAAGGAATAAAAGCTGGTGTCTGTTTCATTTTTCTCTCTTAAAATCTGAATATGAAGTATACCTATGAATCTCAAAGAGATAAAACTGAAATCACATTTTCTGAAAAGAGGACTTTGTTAAGGCCCTCTAGAGTGATGTCAGTTTAGATTTCTGGAATTTAAAAAAAATCACTTTTGTACAATAGTAAACTAAGAATGAATATTCTGTAGAATATAGAATACTGTGATTATTGTTTACTTGCCTTGGAATAGTAATTAGGAAAAAGGAAATATTAAGAATACAACTCACTGATATACTTATAACAGCTCTCTTCATAAAAATTTTCAAATTGGTTTATTTGCTTGATGTATATATGTATATATATATATATATATGTTTATTTATATACATAAACACACATATAAATGTATATTTATATATTTTTAAAGTGTTACCTCCATTGAGATCCATCTGTTTATGATTTCTGAAAAACACCTGTAGGTGGCTGGACTTCATCAGATGATTTCCCAGAAGCTTGGTCACTCTCAATATTTGATCCCATTTTTAGATATTTGTGAACAATATCTGTATTGGAAAATGAGACAATGTTTAAGTTAATGAATATTTATTTTATCCTACTATGTAATTATCATTGCAGGTAAAATACAGATAACCACACAAAAATCAGATCATAACAGTCTTTTATAGTCAGGTGCATATGTGTGCAGTTAAGAGATCAAAATATTAATTCAAATGTTTTCAAAAAGAAAGTACTAAAAAACCCATTTAGACTCTTGGATTATGAAACATTATGAAAGAACTTGCATTCAAGTCATTATACAAAGTAGAATAAAAATTACAGCCTGAAAATATACATTCAAACTTTTAGTGAATAATAGTTACTTAATAATATTACTCTAAAAATTGAACTCAAGAGTTTCTTATCAAATCATATTAAAATTTACCTTATTTCTATATTTTTCTCTTGGTAACAATACTAAAAAAGTCCAATTTATATTCATAAGAGTAATATAATATAAAGAAGCTTCCCCACCCTTTCCACTGCAGCCATTTCCTCACGTCCCAAATACTTGTCAGTCTGTAAACATCCTAGCTAGCTAAGGGTTCATCAGTCAGATTGCACGTATCCTCCGTTATTGATCCCATTAGCCCGGCAGAATTCAACTGCTTAAGGATAGCAACCCTGCCATCTTTTTTCATGCTTTCTCTCTCCTACTCACTTTCTTTCTCTCTCCTCCTTGCTTTTCACTCCCTCTCTTGCATGCTCTCTCTCTCTTTTTCTCTCATTTTCTCTCTTATCCTGCAGGGAGACACTCTGTTCTCTTAATAAGTCCTCTTATGTCAATTCCCATGTCTGGCATGGTTTTTTGGGTTCTTACATTGGTACTGTGACTTGGATGGTCTCTTCCACTGTCTCTTAAGCAAATGGAATCCTGTCTGATGCCCCAGTGCCCCCTGGATACAGCCTCACCTTCCATTCTGCCCGGAGGCTATGCTCTGCTCTGCATTCATCACCAGACTTCAGATTGGTGATTTCCCTAGGCAGGTTCCCCTAGGCCGATCTAAACACTCCTCTGCCAAACTGAGAAGTGACTGTTGAGTATCTGGGGCCCTTGGAGTGGCTTAGGGGTGTGGGTAGCCCCAGCCGTGACTTTTATAGATACAGTTGGCCCCCTTAGTTGGTCTCATCTGCCAGGTGGGTTCCTGATTTTATGGTGGAGATTCTCTCTCAGGGTTGAGGCTCATCTTCACGCTCATGCTCACACTTGCACTCGCACTTGAAAACCCTGATATCAGGTCCTCAACCCCCTTGGCTTTTGCCTTGTCCAGATTGATGCTTGTGTGATGACACCATCAATCTGCTGCCTCCTTCTCTCCAGCCAACTACTCTGTAGCCTCTGGACACTGGGGCACAGACGTGGCTTTATCAGTCTCCACCATGGGATCTGGGTCCTCCATTCCAGTAGATTCAACCCTGGGAACCTTTTGCCTGACCCCCAACTTAAAGCCATCAAATTTGTTTCTGTACCCTTTAAGATAATCAATCCAAAATGGCCACATAATGGCACACAGCTTCTGTGAGCGAGCAGGCAGATGGAAAGGGATTCCTTATCTTCAAGGCACTTCTTTCTTGCTTCTTGGCTCTTCTTGCAAATTTGAACACTTTCTCTTGGCTTCTTCTTCCCCTCTTAATCCCTCCTTCTTTTCTTCCTTTGACTTAGCTCTGTTTCTGCTTCCATTCCCCTGCCCAGCCCACCTAGTCCTCCTGCAACAAGGTCCTGCATATTCCAGTGTGGAGAGAGTAACCAGTCCAACAGTCATTGCCATGTCCCAGTAAGGAGTATGATATAGCAACCCCATTCCTAAAAAGTAGTGGGAGATAATGTTTTACAATTTCCTGCATCCAAATCTGAATTGATTACTAATGAGGAAAAAGGGTTAAAATGCCCTTGTTAAAATACCAAGTTTCTGCTAGAACCTGTTAGCTCCTTTCAGATCTCTGTCAAGGCTTACATTGAAATGTAAATGGAGAAAGCCAGAAGGTGCAGTGGGAGACCAGTCTCAAACCCAAGAAAAAAAGTGTCCATTTTAAATTTCTCCTGGGCTACAACACAGAACACTTTATCTCTCCCTTTTACCTCTTCTCTCTGCCCTTCTCCTTCTCACTCTCTCATGCCATAATTGATGGCCATTATCATTTTTCTTCTACGACTCTTGTTTTTCTTAAATGCCATAATTTTGAGCTCAAAATTTTGATCCTACATACCTAGGTTAATAAATTTTGATCAGTTTCTTTTATCCAACTCGAGCTATTTTTGAACATCTGTTACATTGCAATGGAGATAAACATTACAAGGACTATGCTTTTGTCTTTAATATAAGCACACATAAAATTAAAATTATAAAAATGAATCCAAATACTTTTAATTCACATGATTTCAAAAGGTTCAATTTAAATTGGGCAAACTAATAGAAGCAAAATGTCTTTAAAATTAACTCACAAGTCTCTAGGTGGTCAAACTAATAAAATGTTGATGTTTGTAGAATGTCTAACTTCAATTTTCCTAGGACTATACTTCAACAGGAAAGAGACAGCAAATACTGTTGGTACACTTGTCTGATATCTTTTTTTTTTACACTTGTCTGATATCTTGGATTTTTTTACAATAAGATGAGGGAATTAGAGTTGACATGCATGGGGTTACTCAAATGTGTTTGTTAGAGACATCTGATTAACTTACAAAGTTATTCCACGGAGTAACATATATAAACATTATTCTTTGTGTATTAAATGTGTTCATATTTTCCAGGTATAAAAGCCATTAGAGCAGAAAATTTATCTAAGCTGCTCTTCTCCAAATTAAACATGTCTGTAATGGTAATTTTAAATTTATCATTTAATGTTGTATTATAGAACTTGCCATCAATAGGGTATATGTAAAATTTGTTACTTTTTACACTGAGCCTGATTTGTTTAAAGGTTAATATCGTGAAACATGAAAGCATTTTGCCACTTTGCCATGCAAAAGGAAAGATAAAAGCTCTCTCAGCCTTTCTGTAATTCATGCTTTAGATATAATGTTAAATTATGTTAACTAATGATCATATAGGCTCATGAGTCAATATATATAAACTGCTTAAAATGATATTTAAGAAAGAGTGTAATGCCCAGTAGTAAAAATGGGACAACATTGACTGAGATTGGGGTCTCTGACCTCATGACTGTGGCATGCCTGATGCCTGGGAGTGTTCCTGTTCAGGGGCACAAGATGCCTAACTGCTGTGGAAGTACCCTCCCTGGGAGTTTCTATACAGGAATCCTATCAGGTCTGTATCTCAGGCACACTGAATGATTGCCAACATAATTCTACAGACTTGCATTTCCATCATAAAACAGAGCTCATCTGATCTCAGCTTAATCTTCAAAATCTGTGTTTATAAACCTTTATTTTCTAATACTCATTTGTTCCTCACTGAACTTGAGAATTTGGTCATGCTGCTCATGACAAAAGAAGAAAAATTAGCTTCAGGATTAGAACATTTTACCTAAGATTTGTGAAGAGCCCCACCTTACCTGAGATAAGGCTCTGATTCACCCTGCTGCATGTTAGAATAGCTACAAATTAAGCCAGACTTTAATTCATTTAAAATTGTGTTCAAAAGTTTGATGTTTGTTGTAAAGATTACTGTGATCTCAAACAGGGTGATAATGAATAACTCAGCCAATATTCAAGATAGCTATTGCACAAACTGAAAGTTTTACTGTTGGTGATTCCATTTTGTATTTTCCTTGTAAACTCTAACTGTTGCCTGATTATTTTGCAGAAGTATGGCTTCAAGAGCAAACACTGTAAATTAACTTGAAACTGTATAGGACAGATAATGTAGACCTCAATTATATAAAAGGGGGTAAATAACTGTAAAGTCATAGATATTGAAATTAAACCCTAGCACTCTTACTTTATGACTTGTGAGACTTGCTTGCTGAATGTTTAATGTTTAAGATCAAATTTAGAGATTGAGATTAAATACAGAGGCAAAGAAAAGCCAGTATTTGGGTCTTATCCTCAGTCAGTCTGAATCCAGGGAACAAGAGGATTTTTCTAAGGAGCTTTGAATCTCTGGGTCACAGAACCTCTGGATCAGGGAGATTGATGAGGTCACTAGAGGATGAAAAGACAATCAGTGAACCTGCTTCAGAGGAGGGTCAAGAAAAAAGGGAGACATCCCTGGTGCTTTCAAGGGAAGCCACCTCAACAAGGAGACCCTGCCTAATGGATGGCACTAAAGCTCAGGCTATTGAGTTCTCTATGAGTGACCCCTTTGGGAACTCATTTGACTCTTTAACAGACAGGAACAGGTTACTTTGATCAGTTTGATCTTAGACACCTCACAAAATAGTAAAACCCAAAATATAGCCATTCTTGGGCATTTAAAAAAATAATCATTAAATGTAACTTATGATGTACACTTGTGTTAGCCCACTAGAAAGAAGACTAAAAGCTACAAAAGAAAGATTCTTAGGTAAATGTGCCTGATACCTATCAAGAGAAACTGCCAGAGTCAGAAAATTTTAGTCAGTTTAATGCCTACAGACACAGGTAGTCTTAATCTGTGTTTGCAAGTAACAGAAATATAGAGATCTCTACTAAATGTTGTGTTTACATTCCTGATAACCTAGACAATTTTAAAGTTCCCAAATAAAGACCTTGTATTCTCTAAACTTTGTTAGGCTTTGTTAAGGGAAAAACTTCTCAGTTCTTCCACCCCCTGGTGAGGAATTATTGACTTCTGTCATCTTCGTGGTATTCACTGGCAGGTTCCAGATACTGCAACATTTATCTTGTACTAATCTCTTTTCAGTACTCATGTATTTTTGTTATTCTCTCATAGATACACCTACTCCCAGAAGCCTTTACAACCTGCTCTTCCCCAACCAGACTTCTACCATGGAACCCTCAATTGACCTGAATTCTAAAAAGGAAACTCCAAACACTTGCCCCTCTCTGACCCCTTTTAGCTTGAAGAAGCCAAAGTGGTCATCACCCCCCTTTCCCTACAGCAATAAAGGAGTTCCTAAAATTAGAGGGAGGAATGAAGCCAGAATTGGGGACAGGCAGTTTTGTAGAAATATGGGATCAGTCAAATGAGGAAATGAAGTCCATGAAAGCGATCTACCTCTGGAAGTTGAAGATTGCCCCTGGGGGAAAGGACTTTTTACATCTCATCTTAAAAACCAGCCCCAGTCACTTAGGCAGGAAGGAGAGATAAGGCTGGAAAGAACTGGAGAACAAAAGAATTTCTTATAAAAACAGAAATGGGGAAATGTAATATAATATAAAGCTGCTCCCCCACCCTTTCTGCTGTAGTCATTTCCCTGCCTTCCAACTAACTACTTGTCAGTTTGTATACATCCTAGCTAGCTATGGGCTCATCAGTCAGCTTGCAAGTATCCTTCTCCCTTATTGGTGCCCTGTTAGCCCAGCAGAATTCAACTGCTTAAGGATAGCACCCCTGCCATCTTTTTTCATGCGTTCTCTCTCCTACTCACTTTCTTTCTCTCTCCTCCTCACTTTTCACTCTCTCTCTTGCATGTACTCTATTTTTCTCTCATTTTCTCTCTTACGCTGCAGGGAGACACTCTGTTTGCTTAATAAACCATCTTATGTCAATTCCTGTGTCTGGCATGGTTTTCTGGGTTCTTACAATAAGCAGTTTCAAATGATAATGGAATACACTTCTATTATAAAGAGATTCTGGAGAAATTTTATATTGACATCTAGACAAATTAACTTTGCAGCAAAAGTGATTTTATCAGTGACAGATACATCTACAGTCACAAATTATTTTTTCTGTCACACTTAAAAATGTTAAGGAATTTAAACATGCCTTATATTTCTAGCAATCTCTGAAAAATTTCCTACCTCAATGAAATGTAGATCAAAATATAATGCATAAATTTATAAAGGTGGTTGCAAGAATGTATAGAAAATACCCAGGAAGCAATTTTACAAAGAGAGAATTGAAAGTCATTAGCTCTTAAGCATAAACAGACTGTCGCTTTCTTGGTAGGGGTTGCTGATACTGGCAGGAAAGTGCTTGGGTTTAGGAGCAGGTGGGAAAAAACGTGAAGCCTTAGGTTTCTAAACTGCAACTGAGTCCTCACAGAAACACCAGTCTTTTGCAAAATTATTACAAGGTAAGTTTGATTGTCTTAGACTATGAATAAAAACTTGAATGCTACCTGAAAGAACCAAGTTATTATGTTATTAACAAATAAGTATGATTCAAACACAACTGCTCATTGGTAGTTTTGATACCATCAAGAAAAATGAAAACAATGGAGGCTTATGTCAGAACTGTACTAATCTGTCAGTGGGGTAAGGTTTCTTTGCTCTAGTTGTTTTTGAGAACCAGAAGAACACTTACTTGCTCAATTTTTGTGCCATTCACTACATCATAGCTAGAGATACAGTACATTTAAATTTCATCTCATTCCCTAACACTTTCAACATTGCTTTCTTAAATCTAGACCAAGAGTTCGGTACAAGAATGGATGTTTTGGTATGTTTACTGAACTAAACTTGTTTTTGGTTGTTTATTTTGTTTTGTTTTGATTCTGCATTTTAAATGTTTCTAAGCAAAGAAAAGAATATGTAACAGAGACTATAGTCCACAAAACCTAAAAATGTAATAACAAGTCCCTGGTTTAGACAATCAACAGTCAGTCAAGCCCTGACCTGTAGTGTTTTCTGATTTCCTTCGGCAAGAGTCCTCCACAGCAGACTTCATACTACCAACATAACACTGAATGTGTAACAATGGGAAAAATATGCAGTAGCACACCATTACTTTGTACTTTGTAATAAATATACCACAGAAGTAATGCTTACTGCATAGATAACAATAGTAGAAAGCACTAGAACAATCAGAAATAATGACTCTTGCATATTCATTAATTTTTCTTCTGAAGTTATCTTAATTATAACTTCATATGATTAAAAATTAATAATAGCCATGTTTAACAGGCAAAATTGCTGAAAATTTAAGAATCATCTCTCAGTTTGAGCTGAATGCAGCACACCATTATGTAAGCTCACAACTAAACAGGTAAAGAATACACACATTACCCACAGATAAAACCTGCATAAATTCATTTTCCCAAATATTATGAAATGCATCAGGAAATAATATGCCATGGCAAGGAAAAATGCAAGCAGTAGAAAAAAATGCTCAGAAACTTCAGTAAATATAATTATCTAATGAAACAATATTTTCGTTGTTGTTGTTTAGCTCAGTGTGGAGGCACACACCTCTAAAGCTGAGGCAGGAGGATGGTGAGTTCAACCAGTCTCAGCAAAAGTGAGGCACTAAGCAACTCAGTGAGAACCTATCTCTAAATAATATATAAATATAAAATAGGGCTAGGGATGTGGCTCAGTGGTTGATTACCCCTGAGTTCAATCCTGGTACCCCCAAAAAATTTCAAGAAATTTTGAATTGTTATGTTTAAAAACAACATGTTGCAAAAGCCAAATCAATCATGAATTTTTAAAAAGAAACCATTAGGTCTATCATTGAAACTCAGTGGTAACGTGTGGGCCCAGTACATGTGAGGCACTTGGGATTTCTTCTTAGCAACACATAATAATTAATAAATAACATAAAGGCCTTTTTCTCATCTATAAATAAAAAGGTTTTTGAAAAATTTAAAAATAGACACCACCAAAAATGATCAGGGAAGTATACATAAAATAAATAGAAACTGTCATATATGTATTTTCCTGGATATTTAAAAGGACATAATAATAAAAGAGAAACATCTGAGGTGATAATCTAATTACTCTACTAGTCTATGTTGATTCTTTCAAGCATTAATGTGGTATCGTACTGTATTAACCACCAACCTAAACTGCCAAACATTTTGAAATTGTGCATGTCCTTCTTATGGGATTTGGTTCCTTTCTGATGGACCGGTATTCAAATACTACTTCTCTGTAGTATCAAAAATACCCTCTCTAGAATCTTCCATCTTTCTGATGTGCTTCCTACTCTCAACTTGTTTTTTTAACTGGCAAAGACAAAGCAGATAATAAAGGCTGCAGACTAAAACCTAACAACATGCATGTTCTATAATCAGAAAATTAGATAAAATAGACAAATAATCAAATTACTAAATCTTCTTCCATTTCTGTGCATTGCCATGATGGAGCCAAGGCTTCCTCCAGTAACGCTGTGGGGTCTCTGCAATGAGAGTTTCTTTAAAGACCCTGTGTACTGGGGGAGGAAGGAATTCATGGAGTGAGATGGTGGAGGCCTACCAGTCTTCACCATGGCTTTGTGGTTCACAGAATTTGAAAATCATTCCATCACTGGTCCAAGATTTAGGATGATGGGGGAAGGATTGAGAAAGCAAAGCATAAAACTAAAGTTGTAACAGAGATTACTACATATAAACTCATGTCTAGGACTATTCATACAAAGCAGTACAGTTAAAATATTTTTTCTAAAAAATACTTATTTAAATATTTTAATTTAGCTAATATCTAACCCTTTCTCATGCAATAAAAATTAGTAGATAATCACAAAAATAATATACTCATTTTATCCATTTGCTGATCTTAACTATCTCAAGATTGTTTACATCCATTCCATCATGAATTCACTACCTAGTATGTGCTTTACAATTAAACCTGCTATAGTATATAAAAGATATAATCCTTGCCTAAATGAACTTACATTCCTATTGGGAGACATCAAGAAACTGTGTCAATTAGTGAATTAAACAAAAGAACTTAAGTATCATTTATACAGAGACTATGAAATTATCCTCCCAAATTTGAGATTTTAATATAAAGAATTATTAAACAACCACAGGCATATTACCAAGCAGAAACATTCCTAAAATATAATGCCTTAAAGTTGCAGTTGTGCATGCCTATAATCTCAGTGGTTCAAGAGACTGAGGCAGAAGAATCACAAGTTCAAAGTCAAACACAGCAACCTAGCCAAGCTCTAAGTTACTCAACAAAACCCTATCTTTAAATAAAATATAAGAAACACTGAAGATGTGGCTTAGTGTTTAAGTGCCCCTGGGTTCAATCCCTGGTACCAAAAATAAGTGTTATTTAGTTATAAGAGGCAAATAATATGAACAAGACTTTGTAAACCTGTTCCAACTTTTTTTAGTATAACCCTAGTAACATAATTTCTGCTTCATATGACAAATTTATATTTAAATTTTAGGGAAAATGGTATGAATTAATTTTTGAAAATTAAAAAAATTTAATATTTTAAAATTCTGATGAGCTCAGAATTCAATATTCTTGCAAGTATTTTAGAAAAAATTCTACACTTCTCTTTAGTGTAAAATAATTTTTATTCTAATACCAACAAACCTAAACTTCATAAGGAAACAATGTGATGGAAGAAATTATCAGGCACTGAACAAAAAGTTGCAGAATTTCTGTCAGAGTTATTAGTGAAAGCAAAGGAATATGCGATATCAGATTGTGGTAGTCCTTGCTACCTGCAATCTCTTTGATATCTATTATGATACCCTCAAGTACTATATCAAGTAAGTCTGTTGAAGAAGTAATTCAACAGTTTCTATCTTTTTCTTCTCTACTATCTGTCAAAGTTACTATTGTATAAGGGAATGTCATTCAAGAAAACAATATATACTGCTTGAAAACAATTAGATATTGTAAAAATTTCACCAGGTTACAAACTAAGACATTTTCAATAAATAATAATAAAATATTTCAGAAAATAAGCAATTAGTGTAAAATATTAACTAGTTTTCAAAAGAGTAGGTTCATTTTCTTTGATTCATAACTTTTTTTTAAAAAAGAAGTATGTTTCTTAGTCAAATACTCATTAAGGATATGTCCTGTGATTGAGGTTGTGGCTCAGTGGTATGTGTGAGGCACTGGATTCAATTCTCAGAACCACAAATAAATTAATGTAGAAAATAAAGGTTGATTAATAGCTAATTACTTTAAAAGAATATGTCCTAGCCAAATGTTGTGGTGCATGCTTACAATCCAGAGGTTTGGGAGTGTGTGGCAGAAGTATTGTGAAATCAAAGCCTACCTCAGCTACTTAGTGAGTCCCTGAGCAACTTAGCAAGACCCTTTCTCAAAATAAAAAAAAAAGTGATGGGAATGTTTCTCACTGATGTAGCACCCTTGGGTTCAATCACTTGTACCCTCCCAAAAAATGAGAAAATGTCATAGTCAGGTACAGTGCCTCAAGCTACATGGATAATTGAAGTAGGGGGATCATCAAACAAAAAGCCAGCAATTTACCAAGACCATTTCAAAATGAAAACTAAAAAGAATTAGGTATACAGACCAATGATACAGTAGTCCTGGGTTCAACTCCCAGTACCACCCCTCCCCCCACAGAGAAACATGTCCCATAAACCACCCATGAAGATGCATACTGTGCTTATTTTATTTCTGAATATCACTGACACATATAATGGCAAGGCTCTACTACCTTAAAAATGAACACACCGATCTGGGCATGCTAACAAGGATCACAAGTTCAAAGGTAGCCTTAGCTATGTAGCAAGGTCCTAAGCGATTTAGCAAGACCCTAAACAAATTACCAAGACCCCATCTCAAAGTGTTATAAAGGGTTAGAGATGTGACTCAGTGGTGAAACGCCATTCAGATCAATCCCTGGTATCAAAAACAAAATAATGACTACAAACACATTGGATTTAAGTAATACCAAAAATTCAATGAGTTCTGAAAGAAAATTAGAATTTTGTTTCAGGTATCTAGCAGATAAGAAAAATAAAAAATTGTAAGATAAATTTTGGCATTTAATACGAAGGCAACATTTCCCCTCCTCCATGTAACTATACCAAATTATTATTTTAAATATCCTACTAGACCATCTCTTCTGCCACACATTAAACACAAAGCAGCAACTCTCAGTGAAGTCTCAGAAAAAGCTAGGAGGTCTTGGACAATAGATACAATGCTGTAGACTTTGAGGCATAGAAAACTACAGATAGAGTCAGTGACAAACATAAAATTAAGAAAACATTAAAATTTATTCATGATTAACCTTACACTTTAGTAGATAGTCAATATGCATATAGCACATAGAAAAACTATGCTGAGACCACAAACAAATTTCACAAATATTCTATGCATTTTTAAGCTGCATCATTTCAAGTTATAAGACTAACACAAATATTTAAATGTTAACTTAAATGTCAAAATAATTATTTAACAATTAGGGTAATATTATGCAAAATATCATTACTTATGAACTAGTAAAAAACAGAAATGTGGGATGGAATACTTCATTATGACTTGAGACAGACATAGTAACAATGTTGGAGTGAAAGTAGAATATTCAAGTAAGCAAGCAAATTTATACAATGTCATGTTTTCTACTATACCAGAGAATGAGAGAGAGAGAAATAAAAGATCATTGTGACTTTATCTAGACAGTAAAATCACATTTTTTATAAAGTAATTAAATGGGGAAAGCATCTCCTTCATCCCGAATATGTACTATTTTTCTTGCTGCTGTTTTCTTCAATAGTCATTTGTTCACCTAATTCAGATAATGATTCACCAATATTCTGGCATCCTCAAAGATTGAGCGATAGCCTTCTCTTAAACATTTTTATCCTACTAATTGAGTGTGACTTTAAAATATTCTGAAAGAATGAACACAATGGTGAAGTTATCAATATTTCACTGCTCAAGAAAACAATGTCATTCTGCATTTGCTGAAAATCTTCAAAATAGGAATACAATGAATATAATCAGGAACTTTTTACTTGGACAAATATCATAAAATTCAACCATTAGTTTAAAATGATGCATTTGCTACTTAATGCTATATTTATTCCACATTATTCAAATAGAAGTTTTGTATGATTAGAATTCAATCATAATAATGAAATTTAGAAGGATTGAAAACTTTCTTAAAATTTACTTTCTAAGAGATTCTATTCCAGCAAATCACAATCACATAGGAACCAGTTTGTAGATATCTTCAGATATCATCATGGGTCAGGAGAGGTAAAGAGGAAAGGATAAAGAATTATCTTTGACATTTTACTCTCCCATTTTCATGTATTAGAAAATTTTCTCAAAGAAATTCTCTGGTCCAAGTCAGACAGATAACAAATAATTAGACTTAAAAATAGGTTTGACTTTGACTTTATCCTCCACATTATAGCATCTCTGAAATTGGAATGTATTTCAAAATTAATAGGATGTCAAAATGTAATTGAGAGCATTTTATCTTTCTTATACATATATAAATTAATGATACAATTCATGGTGTAGTCTTATAAAAGATGAAACACTGTACTTGCTCCCAAATCCATTTCATCAAAATTTATCCATCAATTCTTTCTGATTTACTTTCTGACTCACACTGAGCAGGTTTACCAGATCACCATTATACTATAACCATTATCCTACATAAGAGTAAGGTCTTCATAAACTCTTTATGCTTGAAATGGGGTTGTGGCTCAGTGATGGAGTGTTTTACTGGCATATGTGTGGCACTGGGTTTAATCCTCAGTACAACATAAAATTAAAAAAAAAACAAAATAAAGAAATTGTATCCATCTACAACTAAAATTTTAAAAAATTCCTTTATTCTAAAATACATGTTTTACCAACCACCTCTGTTTACATATTTCTGCTGTGTTTTGTTTATTGTCTCATTCTAAGGCTCTTTTCTAAGTAGTTGAGTTGCTGAACAGGTGAACTCTGCATGAGATACTGGTTATGTAATAATTTTTGTTTGCTCAGAGACTGAATGGGTATCAAGTAGAAATTTTACAAGTAGCAATAATTTTGTTCCTTACCATCTCCATGTTATATTTACTATACATTTCAAAATAAACACTACAAGAAAAATATAAAACCGCACACATTGAAATAGCAAGAATTACAATTGCACTATAACAAAGACTTTTTCCACTTGTAAGCTGTAAAGTAGGAGACAACCTTTAGTGAATTATAGAAAACATTTCATGGCTTAGCTTGGTTTGGTTATAACACCAAAATTACAAGTATATTCTGCTGAATATTTTTGTTAATTTATTTTTTGGTTTACTATTCCTCTTTTCAACTGTATCTAATTTGCAATTAAACCTATCTATTGGGTTCTTTATTTTAGCTATTACATTTTTTGTTTCAAAATTTCCTTTTCTTTTCCATATATCCCAATTATCTAGTAAAATTTTCAATCTCAGCATGCATTTCCATAACTAGATTGTTATATGTTTTAATGCCTCTGTAACTCCACATCTGTGTAATCTGTATCAAGACTACTTTGATGCTTTAAACTATTCCTCTTCTTGATTTTTTTCTTGGTCTTACTGTACACCAAGGATTTTTTTATTGACTACCAAACACTATTTGTGAATGATTTTATGAAATGCATATAGGAAAAATAAACAGATTCTAGATGCTGTTACCTTCTGCCAAAGAAAATTTAATTCTTTTCTAGAGGGAAGTCAAAGTAGATGAACAGATCAACTAAATCAAATCAGAAACAGAGATTGCTTGAGACTGAGTTTAAACACTATTATAAAGATTGACCTGCCTGGGGTTTGTCCTCAGTCTTATGACACAGCTTTTCAACAGATTCCACTGTAACCTGAGCCAGAACAACAAACTATCAAAAGCTCCATGCAAATTCTCCAGTCACTTTTTGCTTTTCTTTTATACCCTACTCAGTTTTTATCCTTTTTCTCTACACAACTGAAGAGTTGGAAAACACAGGAGAAAACCCAGAGAATGTGTCTGTATCCTTCTCTCCTGAATCTTCACTGACTCAGAAGCTCTACAATGTCTTCAAAAAGGATTTTAGTTTCCTAGCACTTCTAGTAGATTCAGAAGAAGGTTTTGTCTTCTATGAGTTACTCCATCATAGGAAAAAATGGAGGTTTTGATGTAAATTTAAAGGTAACATAACACAGGTATTTTACCAAACAAGGAGGTAGTCAATGAAATCAAAAGCTGAAACAAGAAAGAAACCCATTTAGTTTAGGGTTGTCATAAATGGTATTTCATATCTGACTGTCAAACTTATCAAGCTACATTCACGGTCAGTCATCAATGCCATTCATTTAAACATACTAGATATTTAAGATGAACCAAACTATGTCACTCTCATCTCTCTAGATGAGTCTGAAGTAAGACTCTACCCTATAGACACTAGAGAGAGTCATTTCTAGCAAATCATCAAGCATGGTAATTTTGTCAACCCCAACAGAGTCATCAAGAAATCTATATTCTGAAAAGTCCTAAGAGCTGGTAGCTCATAACCACCAACTTCATAGACAACAAACTTTTTAAACACAGTCATATGGTTACTGATGTCTAATCAACTACATAGACATCATTTCAGAATCTTGGCATACAATTTTTTTTTTAATTTGGAACTGCCTATTTCAAAATTTTTGAAAACTGGCACCTGCCTATTGTTCATAATAATAAATAAGAATAAAATTAAGAAAGTATAACAGAAATGATTTATGTAACATACCAAAAGATAATTATATATGGATTCAGTATACATTATAGCATAGTCTGGCTATTTGAAACAGCAGTCAACACCAAAATGTGACTAATGATTACCTGAAAGAAGTTAGTACAAACTGAGTTGTGCCATAAATGTGAAATATACATTAATTTTAAAGACTTTGTAGGAAAAATATATAAAATAATTCAATAATTCAAATGAATATCATAGAAAAAGAAAATAGAAATGGTAGCTGCTGGGGGAAGAAGAAAAATGAGAATTACTTATTACCTGGTACAGATCTTCAGTTTTACAAGATAAAAGAATTCTCAGAGACAGATAATGGATATGGTTGCAAAGCAACATGAAGTATTTTCATAATAAAAAACACAATAATGGTTAAGTCAGTACATATTAAATGTATTTTTAAAAAACTAAAAACCCTTAGTTGCCTAGGAAAATAATAAGTACTTATTATATCACAAAATTTTAACTTTAATTGAATTTTAATTGTTCAACTGATAATGCAGAACAGATTCTTTGGATATATTTAAGTGAAATACATTACTAAATTGAATCCATCTTTAAGAAAATCTTTTAAGAATACAAGTTCAAAAGCTTCCTAGAGAGAACAGAAAAAGTCCTCCCCATGTATGAGTTAATTTCTGAGTGGAAAATATAAGGGCTGTCTGTTTAGCTAAATATTTTCCAAGAATCAGATCAATAATGTTAGATTGGTGCTACAGGGTTGGGTAGTGCAGTAATGAGTTTCAGATATTATCAGATTCAGATATAGCAAAAGTGTAAAAAGCTTGAGTACACCATGTAAAAAGGAAGAGGGAGAAAAATAATAATGACAGAAACAGGACAATCTTCATTTATATTACTCCACATGGAAATAACTTTGATAGTTGCTATTATTTTATTTTAGATTAAATAATTTTATTTTAGACTTGCAAGAAAAGCTATTTCAGAATCTACTAATTTAAAGCAATCAGCTGTATACAGATAACAAAAGCAAAACTTGTTACAGCTCAGCCCTCAGAATCCAAAGCAAATGGGTCAGCCCTTGAATATAATTACTTTTTAAGGTAACTGTAACCACAAAATATGTTTCTTACATGAAGATCTGTATATTATTTGAAAGTACTCAAATGATGTCTTGATGTGAATTATATATCCCAGGGACTTAATGTTTTTAATTATATGGTTCCACTGTGGGGTGGTGGGGATGTTTTGGGAGAAAAAATGATTAATGGAGGGGGTAGAGTTGTCCAAAATAATCACTGAGTGAATTGCCCTGCAAATTTATTTATGAGATATCCTTATTTTTGTATGCCAGGGTGGCTGAAAAATAAAAAATACAAATTAATACATATATTTTGTTTACAATATATAACCATTTAGTTATTGAGAGAACATGAGAATTTTTGAACTACATGAATAAGTTCAGTACTAATACATGGAAAGGGGTTTCACTGAGCAATATATACTGCAGAAGACATATCCAACATATATTTCTGACAGTTCTTAAGGAGATTGATCAATATCATAGCACAAATGTGATTCAATAAATATGGCACTTCAAAATTTCTTAACTGAAAGATTTAAATATTTTACATGAGTACAAATTAATTTCAATTTTTTGTGTTATTTAAACATACTATTTTCTGTGGTACATTAAAACATTCTAACTCACTTTACAAGAAAAACACACTACAGTTTTGCTTTGTTTTTTATTCCCCTTCAACAATTGAAGACTGAACAACACTAAATATTGTAGCACTGCTTACTTGGACACAGTATGTCATCCGAATTCTCTTTGATAAACAATAATGAATGCTATTTTTTCTCTTTTAAAATAATCACAGATGCCTCATTATTTGTAACATTCATGTGCTGAAGATAAACTATTACTCAAAACATTCACATGTCATTACTTGTCAGAAGAATAATATATATCAAAATCATATACAGAATAAAATAATACAGAAAAGATGATTGCAAACAAGAAAACATACAATTGCAATGGTAGTGGTTCTGAAATATTCTATTATTTTTTACAAGACAGTTACCAAGGTGAGAATATTGTTTCCTAATTTCAGCTCCCTATTTTCTCTGCAAAATTTTGCATATTTTATAAGTATTCATTTAGTGTACAGGGATATTAAAATATTCATGGTGTGACTCCTACAGTAGATAAACTTGCTCAATTGCTTTAATAACATTTTTCTTGGATATTTCCTTAACTTTCCCTCCCCAAAAAAACTCATCCAAAATAAAATAAGCCTTCTCAAAATGAAAGATGATATCAAGTTCACAAGACTGTCAAGTAACTTACACATAACAGTTAATTATTTCCAGGCACTTAATTCATTTTCTCGATCCTCAATAGCACAGCAAAAGGCTGACTAGTAAATCTTTTGAAAATGATCTTCACATCTCACCACTCAAGGAAGCAAATTTGGATTTTCTTAATAAATGGTCTAAAAAAGTTCTTATATTATATTTTCCCTCTCTTTGTGTGACACTGGGATATACAATTTCAGTAGTCTACACTTGACCTGACAACTTAAAAACAACATACACTACATGGCAGATGCTGGTCATGGACATGGTGGAGCTTAGCAAGGGTGAATGAGGGGAAGCCCCTGGAAATATGCTAAGGAAAAAAGCCATGCTACTGTGGTGAGGCAGATTTCAAGAGATGGAACAACTGACAGAGTGCATTGAAAAAAAAGTGAAGATGGGTTTATATGGGAAAAAATATATAATTAGAAAAATAGAAGTTAGAAAGATGGATAGGACATTAGGAATTTAGAACATAGTGTCAAGAATTTTGGAATGTCATATGTGTTTAATTTTCACAAGAAGTTTCATAGATTTTTCACACAATTTTAATATAATAAGAGAGTTCTATAAATGTATTTCTTAGTGTGGCTGAGTCTCTTCATCCCTATCTCCAGCACATACACAGAGCCAATTATAAACTCTACACAAAGGAATAAAAGGAATCCTATCTGAAACACTAAAGAAGGATTAAGTCAGGACAGAGAATAGAGGTCAATTTAACACTTTGAAAAAGGCCATGTCATGGCATTGGGATGGGCACAGGTTTCCCTTCCTTTTAGCTTGAGGAGAGGCCACAGGTAGAGGGGGGTAAAAACATCTTTAAAGAAACTTATAACTGGGTTCATGAAGACCCAGAAAACAGAGAGTTATTCCCCAGATCATGAAAAGTGAGAGGGAATGCCAGAAAGGAGAAAATCTGATAGTAGGGACCCTAATTTTGTGGATACCTTCTGCCCACATCTCTGTCTAATGACAGAAGGAGACATTTGTGGGCAGATTGGGAACTAATTAAAGGTAACAAAACTGAGATCTGAAGATCCATGAGAAGGAAGTTTCTGATGACTGACATAATGACATCTTTAGGATCTAAACTGTTGAGGCTAAGTCATGAACAAAACATGGCAAATGTGTCTGTGCATTTTTTGGAGATGTATATAAAGCAGATAATTCAGGGAACTGGAAATTGCCTTATGGAAACAAATTAAAAATAAGAAATAGCTCAAATGATAGAAAATAAAAATCGTATCTCATTAATATTGAATACAAATGCCATAACTCATCAATCAAAAGACATAGTTTGTAAGATTGGATTAAAAAGAAAGACCCAACAATAGGCTATCTCCAAAAGACTCTCCTCATAGGCAAAGACATTCACAAGTTAGGGTATAAGGATGGAAAACAAATATCATTCACTTGGAACTCATGTATGAGACTTTAATATCCTTATATCAGATAGAGTGGACTTGAAGACAAAATTAATCAAAAGGAACAAAGAATGTCATATCATACTACTTAAGGGAATTATACATCAATCACACATTCCAATTATAAATATCCATGCTTCTGAAAATGAAGCATCTACTTATATCAAACCTTTCTCAATTTCAAGAATCAAATAAACCAAAACAATAATACTGTGTGATTTTAATATATCCCTATCAATAACTGATAGATCTGCCAATCAAAAACTAAATAAAGAAGGTTTACAAATATACAATAAAATTAATAATTCAGACATAACTTACATATAGAATATGCCAACCATTAATGACTGAATACACTTTTTTCTCAATAGCACATGTGTCCTTCACTAAAATAGATTATATTTTAAACCACAAAGTAACTCTGTGTAAATGCAAATTATAGATGTAATACCTTGGACTATATCAGATCATAAAAGAAGGAAATGAAAAATTAGTATAAAATTAAAATGAGAGGCTACACTGACAACTGGACAATAAATACTACACTATTGGATAGCTAATGGACACCTGAAGAAATCAGGGATGAAATTTAAAAAATACATAGAGGTAAATGAGAAAAGTGACACATTATTTCACAATTACTGGGACACTGTGAAGAAACTTCTGAAGGAAAGATTATTGCATTGGTTTCATATGATAAAAGAATAGAAAATGCCAACTAAATAAACTAAAGATACATTGCAAAGCCTAAGAAAAGAACAAATCTCTACCAAAACATTAGAGGACAGAAAATAATTAAAATCAATGAAGTTGAAACAGAAAATTCAAAAAGTCAATGAACCAAAAAGTTGCTTCTTTGAAAAATAAACACTTAGCCAAGTTAATGAAGAAAACAGAGAGAAAACTCAAATTACTATAATTTATGATAATGAAATATCACTACAGACACTATTGAAATGCAGATGATAGAAACTATGGTGAAAATCTATAATTCAATAAAATAGAAAATCACAAAAAGATCAACAAATTTCTAGAGAAATATGACCTACACAAATTAATGTAGGAGGACACAGAATATTAAAACAGACCAATTTCAAGCAATAAAATAGAAGATGCCAGCAAAAGCCTACCACAAGAAAAGAAAAGAAGAAAGAAGAAGGAAAAAAACAGGATCAAATAGATTCTCAATCCAGTCCTTCCCAACCTTCAAAGAAGACTCTACCCCAATATTTCTCAAATTAATCTGTGAAACATAAAGGGGGAAACACTTCAAAACTCACTCTATGATCCTCGTTTCACCCTGATACCAAAACCAGATTCATCAAGGAAAGAAAACTTTAAATTAATATTCCTGATAAATATAGATGCAAAAATTCTAAAGAAAATACTGGCAAATTCCATACAAAATTATATTAAAAAGGATAGAGTACAATGATCAAGTGAGTTTCATGCCAGGAATGCAAGGATGGTCCCAAATCATAAATCAATAAAAATAACTCATCACATTGATAGATTTAACACAATAATCACATGATTATCACAATAGACAAAGAAAAAGCATTTGAAAAGATTCAGCATCCATTCATGCTCTATACACTAAATAAATTAGGGTAGTTGGAACAGTCCTCAATATTTTAAATTCTATATAGGCTAAACCCAAGCCAACTATTATTCTAAATGGATAAAATTTAAAATTTTTCCTGCAGAAACTGAAACAAGAGAGGGATGACTTTTTTTTTTTTACCAATTCTATTCAACTTAGTACTTACAAACCTCACTGGAACAATTAAACAAAAGTAAGAAATTAAAGTGATATGAATAGGAAAAGATGATCTTAAATTATCTCTCTTTGCCAATGAAATAATTCTATATTTAGAACACCCAAGAACCCCATCAGAAGGCTTCTAGAACTTATTAAGATAATATGCAAATTAACAGGATATAAAATTAATACCCATAAACCAATTATGTTCCTATATATCACTGATGAATCAGCTGAAATGAAATTAGGAAACTCTCATTCATTATAGGCTCGAATATAGGTCAGGTATCCATCTAACAAAGAGGTGAATGACCTCTACTATGAAAACTACATAACATAAAAAAAAGTAATTGAAGAAGACCTTAGAAGTTGGAAAGATATCTCATGTCTCAGATAGGGAGAATTAATATGCCCAAATGGCCATACTACCAAAAGCATTATAGAGATTTAATTCAATTCCTATAAAATTTCCAATGATTTTCTTCATAGAAATAGAAAAGTCAATCATGAAATGCTTTGGAAAAACAAGCGAACCTGAATAACTAAGACAATCCTTACTAGAAAAGTGAAGCAGGAGGCAACACAATATTACTCCTTAAGTTATACTACAGAGCTATAGTATCAAAAACAGCAAGTTATTGGCACCAAAACAGACATGAAGACAAACAGGACAGAAAACACAGAAAAAAACCTACATATATGCAGTTAACTCATTCTAGAAAAAGGTTCCACAAACACATGACTCTTCAGCACATGGTGCTGGGTAAACTGGAAGTCCATGTAGAGTAGAGTAAAATTTATCCCCTATCCTTTAGCCTGCAGAAAACTCAACTCACTTTAAGTCAAGATGATAAATATTAGAAGAGGTTGTTTACCTCATAGAAAAAAATAGAGGACAAATTGTCCACCATTTTAGCCTAGGAACTGACATCCTCATCAAGATTTCTAAAGCACAAAAGGTAAAACAAGAATTAATAAATGCACGACATCAAACAAATATTCCTCACAGAAAATAAGAACGTGACCAGAATGCCTACAGAATGGGAGAAATCTTTCCTAACTGCTCTTGAGGAGAGCATTAAACTCTAGGATATATAAAGAACTCAAAACATACACACATACACACACACACACACACACACATATGCATACAATAACCAAACCATTAAATGTGCAAAGAAATTTAGCAGGCACTTCACAGAAGAAATACAAATTGTCAACAAATATATGAAAAAATGTTCAAAATCTTTAGCATCTAAAGAAATGCAAATCAAAACTACAATGAGATTATCTCCCACTCCAGTCAGAATGGCAAATATCAAGAATACAGGTAATAATGTTGGTGAAAATGTGGGGGATAATGCTCACTCATATATTGCTAGTGGTATTGAAAATTGGTGCAACCACTCTGGAAAGCAGCATGGAGATTCCTCAAAAATCTTGGAATAGAGTGACCATTTGACCCAGCTATCCAACTCCTCAGTATATATACAAAGGATTTAAAATTAGTATACTAGAGTGATGCAGCCACATCAATTCTTATAGGAGTTCACTTTCAAGAGCACATCTATGGATCCACACTATGTGCCCCTCAACAGATGAATGGATAAAGAAAATGTGGTATAGGTACACAATAAAATATTACTCTGCCATAAAGAAGAATGATATTATGGCATTTGCCAGTAAATGGGTGGAACTATAGACTATCATGCTAAGTAAAATATGGCAGTCTCAAAAAACCAAAAGTCAAATATTGTCTTTGATATGTGGTTGCTAAGACATAATAAGTGGTGGGAAGGGAATAACAATTTTATTGTATTAGAAAAAGGGGAATGAACAAAAGGAAGTGGCATGGGGATAGGACATTCAAATGAATTGGACATAACTTTCCTATGTTCATCTATTAATACACGACCAGTGAACTTCCACATTATGTTCAACCACCAGAATGGGACCCTAATTAGAATAACATATTCCATGCATCGATAATATCTCGAATTATAGTGTGTATGTATATATATATATATATATATACACACACATATATGTATGTGTATATATATATACACACACACACACACACACACATATCTCACATTTTCTTTTATCCATTCATCTGTTAAAGAGCATCTAGGTTGGTTCCATATTGTGAATTGAGCTGTTATAAACATTAATATGGATGTGTCACTGCACTACATTGATTTTAAGCCCTTTTGGTATAAATAAAGGAGTAGGATAACTTTAAATTCTAAGCTTTCTGAAGAATCTCCATACTACTTTCCATATTTTTTGCACCAATTTGCATTCCCACCAGCAATAAATGAGTGTACCTTTTCCCCTCACATCCTCAGCAACATTTATTTTGGCTTTTGTTATTGATAATTGTCATTCTGATAGGGGTGAGATGAAATATTAGTTTTCTGATTTGCATTTACCTAATTGCTAGAAATGTTGAACACTTTTTATGTGTTTCTTGATCAATTGTATATCTTTTTCTGTCAGATGTGTGTTCAGGTTCTTAGCTGATTTATTGATTTGATTATTCATGTGTGTGTTTGTGTGTGTGTGTGTGTGTGTGTGTGTGTTAAGATTTTGAGTTCTTCATATTTCTAGAAATTGATAATTTATTGCAGAGACATGTTTAAGTAGCCCTAAGATGGCGGCTGGCATTGAGCCAAGAGGTGGTGCATAATTAGTGTTAATATGGTGCCATTACTTATGACCTTTTGCCTAATTAGTTAATATCTCCTTTGTGTTAGTGGTCAACAGATGTTCCTCATTCTTTCTTGATTGGTACCGAGGCGCATGCTCCAATCATGCTACTTAATCCTAAGCTGATTGGCTGCTTTAGGGTATATAAGACATTCTCTTCACCTGGGCGAGGATCACAGAATGCAGGACTAAGCAGACAACACTTGATAGCAGATCAAAGGATGCAGAATGTGGGACTAAGCATGCACCTCTAGGTCACAGGTCACAGATCACAGATCGCAGAATGGAGGACTAAGAATGCACCTATAGGAAGCACCTCTGATAAACAGCACCTCTGATAGGATGTAGAACGAACTTCTAAGAAGAAGAAGCAGACCTCTAAGAAGAAGTCACAGACCTCTAAGAAATAGCCTCTCTGAAAATGTAGCACCTCTAAAATTAAACAAAGCCTCTCTTTCTCTAATCAAAGCCTCTCTTCCTCTAAGCAAAGTCTCTCTTCTTCTAAGCAAAGCCTCTCTTCCTCTAAGCAAAGTCTCCCTTCCTCTATAAACCAGCAAACAAGCAAGGAAGCAAGGAAGCAGCACAGAAATAGGAGTAGTTCATTCCCAGTCCACCTCTGATAAATTCCCTCAGGATTGTTGCTGTGGGCAGCAACAATTTATCTGAGACGCATGTGGTAAAGATTTTCCTCCAAACTATAGGCTCTCACTTCACATTATTGGATATTGTCTTGTGCTGGAAAAAAACTTATTAGTTTAAATCCATTCCATCTATTGATTCTTTATTTGACTTCTTGTGCTTTAGGGGTCTTGGCAAGGAAGTCAGGTCCTAGGCTGACATGGTGAATATTTGGTCCTAATTTTTCTTCTAGTAGTCGTAGGGTCTCTATTCTAGTGCCTAAGTCTTTGATCCATAGTGAGTTGAGTTTCTTGCAGGGTGATAGATAAGGGTTTAATTTTATATTGTTACATGTGGTTTTCCATTTTCCCAGCACTATTTGTTGAATAAGCTCTCTTTTCTCCAGTGGATATTTTTGGCACTTTGTCTCATATGAGATACCTGTATTTATGTGGGTTTGTCTCTGTGTCTTCTTTTCTGTACCATTGTTCTACATGTCTGTTTTGTTGCCAATACCATGCTATTTTTATTAATATAGCTCTGTAGTATACTTTGAGGTCTGGTATTATGATGTCATCTGCCTCACTTTTCTTGCTAATGATTGACTTGGTTCTTCTGGGTCTCTTATTTTTTCCAAATGAATTTCATATTGCTTATTCTAGTTCTATGAAGAATGTCTTTGGGATTTTAATAGGAATTGCATTAAATCTGTATAATGCTTTTGGTAGCATCTTCAGGGGCAGCATCTGTGGTGGAGTCTGTGGTGGCTGTGTGACCAGCTGCAGTACCCAGGAAAAAAACCTCTTGGAATCTGCCATGGAAAACATTTAAAAAGTGACTAGTAGCATATGTTGCTAGTCAGCAAGTTATGACTAGGTTAAATCCCCTGCACCCCCCAAAAAAATTTTTTTATATGACTCTATAGAGTAATGTTCCACATTACTTACTATATGTGTATGTGTCTCTCTGTGTGTAATTCACTGCATAAATAGATTTAAGTACAAATTCACATGATTATCACAACAGAAGCAGAAACGTCTTCCAACAATATCCAGCAACCATTCATTTTTAAAAATCTAGAGAAACTAGTGACAGAATTAAATTTCATCAACGTTATAAAAGCTGAATAGGAGAAACCCAATGATAACATTATAGTGAATGGAGAAAATTTAAAGCATTTTTTTCTAGAAAGCAAGAATAAAACAAGGATATAAACTCTCACCACTCCTATTGAACTGGAAATTCAAGCCAGAGCAATCAGGCAAGAGAAGAAATGTAATGGCATGCACATAGGGAAAAAAAATCACTTGTCTCTGTTTGGTGATGACATGAACTTTAACTTAGAAGATTTAAAAGGCTACATTAGCAAATTTATAGAGATGATAAATTCACTAAAAGAACTGTATATAAGAACAACATATATAAATCAATAGCATTCCTATATTGTGAGATTTAACCTGTTACAAAATACATTGGGAAAAAAAAATCTCAATCACAGTACCCTAAAAAATATCTTGGAAAATCTAAACTATGAGGTGAACGTCATCAAAAAAAAAAAAAAAAAAAAAAAAAACACAGAACACTGAATTCTAATAAAGTGGAAGTAGACCTTATAAGGTGGAAATACTTCCCACATCCTTGAAAAAGCAGGATTAATATTATCAAAATTGCCATACTACCTACAGCAGTAAATAGATTCAATACACTCCCAATCAAAATACCAATGGCATTCTTTACAAGATACACTGACAAAAAATGCAGTACTAAAAGTCATTTGGACAATTGAGAGACATAGAATATCCAAAGCACCCTGAATGAAAAAAAGGATGCTGAAAGTATCACAATACCAGTTAAGCACTTATATTTTACAGCTTTTGTATACAAACTGTATTACCAAAAAAGACCTTAAGACCAGTGGAATAGAAAATACTGAAAAATTCACGTAGATACTGTGACCTGATATGTGACAAATGTGACAAAAACATATGTTGGAGGAAGGAGAGACTTTTTAACAAATGATGCTATGAAAATTAGACATCCATATTAAGAAAAAGTAAGGGGTAAAGCTTGGCCTGGGTGGCAGACTGGGATAGAGGTGGCTTATTGAAGCAGGGCAGGGCAGCTAGAGTCTTCCACAGGCAGCCCTGCGCACTCTGGTGGTGGGTCCCTCCCACACGGCCAATTTCTCCAGCTTCTTCGAGCAGGTCCCCCAGTGAGAGCCTTTCTGATCAAAACCAGCTCCAAGTCCCAGAGCCAGCGTGGCATGCTCCGGCCCGCAAGCAGTTTCAGGGACCAGGACAGAGTAGCCAGGGACTTCCCCAAGCAGCCCTGCACCCTGCAGCAGGAGGCACCTTTCAAGACTAACTTCTTGAAGCAGACCGCCCAGTGAGAGCCTTTCTACACAAAGCCAGTCACAAGTCCCCAAGCCAACGGAGAGCTTTGACCTGCAAGCAGCCTCTGGGATCAGGGCAGGGCAGCCAGAGACTTCTCCAGGTGGCCCTGCCCCCTCCGGCCGCAGGCTCTTTCCATGGGGCGATCCAAGATGGGGGACTAGAGGGTGACTTCATCTCCAGTCGCTACAGAACCCAGGACTCAAGAAGGGGAGGCATTGAGAGACTTGGACTAAAATAGAGTCACGGGGTAAGTCACAGGGTAACCTTCCATGATAAGCAAAAGTTAAAAGAATTCACAGCTTGAAAGTTGTAACTACAAAACATATTCAATAAAATATTTCATGAAGAAGACATGGAGAAAACATGAAAACCCATCAGAGGATGAAACTAGGAAAATCAAAGAAAATTCAAATTCAACTTTAAAACTAGAAATAAATAAAAAAGACAGGAAATAAAATAACTGTGTTTTAATGGATTCAATTCATCAATCAAAAGACGTAGAATGGATTAAAAAACTAGATTCAAAAATATGCTCTTTCCAAGAGACTCAGCTCATAGGCAAAGAGATACACAGACTGAAGATAAATAAATGGTAAAAACCTAATCTCTCATGTGTATCAATAAACAAGCAGGTTTTTCTAGTCTCATATTTGATAAAGTGGGATTCAAGTCAAAGTTAATCAAAAGAGACAAAAAGATCATTTCAAAATGCTTAAGGGAGTTATGAAATAATAAGAATTAACACTTGTAACTATTGATGTCCACAAAATGGAGCATCTGCATATATCAAACAATCCCTTCTCAATATTAAGAATCAAAAAGACCACAAGACATTAATACTCAGTGATTTAGTAATCATCTCTCATCATTAGACAGATTATACAATCAAAAACTAAATAAATGATATACAGATCTAAAAAAGTACAATATAGACTATATATTTATACTTATATTAATATGTAACATTTCATCCATCAGTAACTGAATACAATTTCTTCTCAGCAGTAATTGTAAACTTTTATAAAATAGACCATATTTTAGGACAGAAAGAAATTTTAGGCAATTTCAAAAAATAAATAATACCTTGCATTCTCTCAGATAATAATAAAAATAATTAGAAATAAAAGCTAAGATAAATAAAACTTACCCAAATACCCAGAGTTTGAAAAACTCACTAGTGAATGATGAATGGAGAGCAGAAGAAATTAGGGGTGATATAAAAATTACATAGAGGCAAAAAAGAATAGTGATGCAAAACACCCTAATCTCCAGTACACTAAAAAGGCAATTTTAAGAGGAAAATTCATAGCATTGAACTTTCAATACATCAAAAAAACTTTATACATTAAAAAAAAACCTGAAAGACACCAATTAATCTAACATTACATCTTATGACCCCAATACAAAAACAACAAATCAACACAAATCAATATAACACAGGAAAGAGTTAAAATCAGAGCCAAAATCAATGAAATTGAGATTTTAAAAAATGTTTTAAATTATTGAATCAAAAAGTTGGTTCTCTGAAAAAATAAATAAAATTAATTAAAACTTAACCAAGCTAACCAAGAGAGAGAAAAAATATTGTATTAAAATCTTTAATGAAAAGGGAAATATCACTACAGGTACTACTGAAATACAGAGAATAATGAAAAGCTATTTTGAGAATTTATATTTCAATGAGAAAGACATATGACCACACTAGTTGAACCGGGATTACATAAAAAATGTGAACAAATCAATTTCAAGTAATGAAATTGAAGATGCCATCAAAAGAGTACCAACTAAGAAAATCTCAGGACCAGATGGATTCTCAGGTGAATAACACCAGACTTTTAAGAATTCATACCAAACCTCCTTAAATTATTACACAAAAAAGAATAGAAGGAAACTCCTTGAAACACATTCTTTGTATTTTATATCACCCTGATATGAAAATAAGACAAAAGCATATTAAGGAAAGAAAACTTTACACCAATTTTCTTGATGAACATAGATAAAGGATTCTCAATAAAATAATGAAAAATTACATTAAAAAATTTAAAATGTATGCACCATGATTAAATGGAGTTCTTCCCAGGGCTGCAAGGTTCTTTTAACATCTGGAAATCAATAAACATAATCCATCACATCAATATATTTAAAGACGGGAATCACATGATTACCTCAATAACTGCAGGAAAAGCATTTGGCAAATTGCATAATATATATATGATCAAAACAGTAGGAAAATTAGGGATAGAAGGAACATAACAAAATACTGTAAAAGCTATGTACACCAACCCCACAATCATCAGCATTCTAAACAGAGAATAACTGAAACCATTACCTCTAAAGAAAGGAACAAGAAATACTTTTACAATCTATTCATCATAGTACTAGAACACCTACTCAAAACAATTAGGCAAAAGAAAGAAATTTAAGAAACATAGTTAGGAAAAGAAGTGCTGAACCTATCCCTGTTTGCTAACAGCATGATCCTAGATTTGCAAGACCCCAGAACTCCACCAGAAAACTTGTAGAACTCATAAATTAAATCAGAAAAATAGCAGGATTCAAAATTTACACTCATAAATCAATTGTACACATATACTTCAAAGAAAAAATCAGTTGAAAGATAAATTAAGAAAACTAACCTTTTCACAATAACCCCTCAAATAGAAATAAATACAATACTTGGGAATCAATCTATCAAAAGAAGTGAAAGATCTCTATAGTGAAGAAAAAAAAAACACTAAATAAAGAATTTGAGGAAGACTTCAGAAGACAAAAGAACTTCTCACATTATTGGATAGGCAGAATTATTATTGCCAAAATGGCCATAGTACAAAAAGCACTGTACAGACACAGTGAAAATTTCATTAAAATTCCAATGACCTTCTTCATGGAAATAAAAAAAAGCAGTCATAAAATTCAATCATAAAGATAAGAAGCCTAGAATAGTTAAACAATCCTTAACAAGAAAAGTAAAGCAGGAGGTATCATGTTACCAGATTTTATATTCCAGAACTATAGTAACAAAGCAGCATGGTATTGACACCAAAAGACACAAGCAGACAAATGGAGTAGAATAGAAGGCACATAGACAAACCCACATGAATATAGTTATCTCATACTAAACAAAGGCACCAGAAACATGCATTGGAGAAAAGATAGCCTCTTCAATGAATGGTACTAGAAAAATTGAAAATCTGTATGTTAGATATTGAAAGTTCACCCTATCTCTCACCATATTCAAAACTTAACTCAATGTGGATCAAGGGCATAGTACTGGATCAGCAATGTTGCACACACTGGAAAAAAAAATTGTTAGACCAAAAATGTGACATATTGGTACAGAAACTGACTTCTCAAAAAGATACTGAAAACACAAAAATTAAAATCAAAAGACAAGGCCTGGGGATAGAGCTAGTTGGTAGAGTGCTTGCCTAGTAAGCACAAGGTCCTGGGTTCAATCCTCAGCACTGAAAAAAAAATAAACACAAGAAAATAAATGTGATGGCATCAAACTAAAATGTTTCTTCATAGCAAAAGATACAATCAAGAGCATGGAGAGAAAACCTATACATTGGGGGGAAAAGCCTTTGCTATCTGCTCCTCAGATAGAGTGTTAACTTCCAGGAAAAACAATAATTCAAAGCTTAATGTAAAAAAATCAATAAGTGGACAAAGGAATTGAAGAGATACTTTATAGCAGAGGTTAGCTGTATAAGATGAGTATGGAGGACAAATTCATACAGAAAGGGAGGCATTACGAGGTGTTGAGTGGGGTATCTCTTTGGTGTGTAAGGAGGATTCACCAAGATTAGGGAGGACTCTCTGAGCTCTGTTGTGTAGGTTCCCTGAGGTGTTTAGTGAGGACACATTGAAATGCATAGGTATGACCCACTGATATGTGAAAGGAAGTCTCTCAGGGATGTGTAGGGTTGTCCCTATTAGATGTGCAAAAGAATCTATGAGGGGTATAAAAGGGTTTTACATCTGAGGATAAATGCTGTCTCAGTTGTGTAGGGAAGGCCCTCCAAAGAGCATAGTGTAATATCTTTGATTTGAGTATGAAAGACATACTAAAGTTTGATGGGGGGATTCTTTGAAGATTGTATAGGGAATCACTAAAGAGTTTTGGGAGGGCACTCAAGAGGACTCTCTGAGTTTTGTATTTTTGGCTTTGGGCAGTGAATACAATTGGTTTTTGGTGATAAGTGCAGGCTACCTGAGATGCACAGGCAGCACTTTTTGAGGTTTGAGGTTTGATAAAATGGCATTCCGAGTTTAGTATGGAAGTCTCTCTGAGATTTGCAGAAATAATTGTTGAATGGGGTGTTTAGTGAGTGTACTCTTTGGTGACAGCTATGTAATCTCTGAGGGGTGTAGATATGTATTTCAAAGGTGAGCAAGTGGAGCCAGCCACAAGTCCCCGAGCCAACGGAGAGCTTCCACCTGCAAGCAGCCTCTGGGATCAGGGAAGGGCAGTAAGAGACCTCTCCAGGCGGCTCTGCCCACTCCGACCGCAGGCTCTTTCCATGGGGTGATCCAAGAAGGCAGACTAGAGGGTGACTGCATCTCCAGTCGCTCCAGAACCCAGGAGTTAAGAAGGGGAGGCATTGAGAGTCTCAGACTAAAATAGAGTCAAGGGTAAGTCTGCCCACTGGGTAAATCTCGGCCCGGGTGGCAGGCCCAGATAGAGGTGGCTAATCAGAGCAAGGAAGGTCAGCTAGAGTCTTTCACATGCAGCCCTGCACAATCCGGGTGTGGACCCCTCCCACACAGTCAGCTTCTCCAGGTTCTTGGAGCAGGCCCCCTAGTAAGAGCCTTTCTGATCAGAACAAGCTACAAGTCCCGGAGCCAGTGTGGCATGCTCTGGCCCACAAGTGGCTTCAGGGACCAGGATAGGGCAGCCAGAGACTTCCCCAAGAAGCCCGGCACCCTGCGGTGGGAGGTGCCTTTCAAGTCTAGCTTCTCAGAGCAGACCGCCCAATGACAGCCTTTCTACATAGAGGCAGTCACAAGTTCCCGAGCCAACGGAGAGCTTCGATCCGCAAGCAGCCTCTGGGACCAGGGCAGGGTAGCCAGAGACCTCTCCAGGCGGATCTGCCAACTCCAGCCGCAGGCTCTTTCCACGGGGCGATCCAAGATGACGGACTAGAGGGGGACTACATCTCCAGTCGCTCCAGAACCCAGGACTCAAGAAGGGAAGGCACTGAGAGACTTGGACAAAAATAAAGTCATGGGGTGAGTCTCCCCCATTGGGCAAAACTTGGCCTGGGTGGCAGGCACAGACAGGGGTAGCTTATCAGAGCAGGGCAGGGCAGCTAGAGTCTTCCCAAGGTAGCCTTCCACACTCTGGCAGTGGGCTCCTCCCACACGGCCAGCTGCACGGTGTGGACCCCCAGTGAGAGCCTTTCCGCACAAAGCCAGCTCCAAGCCCTGGACCAGTAGGGGGCAAGGGGCAGCTGTCTTCGGAAGCACTGGATTATCAAGTCCTCCAGGACTTCAGGCTACTGAAGCCTGGGAGGTGATACACTGGAAATCTACTGGGACACTATAAGCCAATAGCGGAAATCTGCAATATCTCACGGTCCCACTGACAGCTGACCAATATGAGAAAACAAGGGAAGAAAATGTCCCAAACAAACATAGATACTACATAAATAAAAGCCAATCACAGCAGTGCAGAAGAAATGTCAGAAAGGGAGCTCAGAATGTACATAATTAAAACAATCAGGGAAGCAAATGAGGAGATGAAAGAGCAAACGCAGGCATTAAATGATCGCACAAATCAACAGTTAAAAGACCAAATATGGAAGCAAGAGATCATTTCAATAAAGAGTTAGAGATACTGAAAAAAAAAAAACAAACTGAAATCCTTGAAATGAAGGAAACTATAAACCAAGTTAAAAACTCCATAGAAAGCATAACCAATAGGATTCCATAACCTGGAAGACAGAACCTCAGATATTAAAGACAAAATGTTTAATCTTGAAAACAAAGTTGGCCAAACAGAGAAGATTGGAAGAAATCATGAACAGAATCTACAAGAATTATCGATATCATGAAAAAACCAAATTTAAGAATTATTGGGATTGAGGAAGACTTAGAGAAACAAACCAAAGGAATGAACAATCTACTCAATAAAATATATCAGAAAATTTCCCAAATCTGAAGAACGAAATGGAAAACCAAGTACAAGAGGCTTACAGGACTCCAAATGTACAAAATTACAACAGACCCACACCAAGGCACATTATTATGAAAATACCTAACATACAATATAAAGACAGAATTTTAAAGGACGCGAGAGAAAAGAATCAAATTACATTCAGAGGGAAACCAATAAGAATATCAGCAGATTTTTCAATCCAGACCAAAAAGGTAGAAGGGCCTGGAACAACAATTACCAAGCACTGAAAGAAAACGGATGCCAACCAAGAATCTTATACCCAGCAAAACTTACCTTCAAATTTGACGATGAAATAAGATCCTTCCATGATAAACAAAAGCTAAAGAAATTTACAAAAAGAAAGGCAGCATTACAGAACATTGTCAGCAAAATATTCAATGAGGAAGAGATGAAAAACAACAATGCAAATCAGCAACAGGAGGCGCTAGCCTAAAGGAATAGCCAAATAAAGGAGAAACCAAATCATGTCAAAAACAAATATGAGTCAAATGACTGGGTATACAAATCATATCACAATAATAACCATGAATATTAATGGACTGAACTCATCAATTGAAAGACATAGACTGGCAGATTGGATTAAAAAGAAAAATCCAACAATATGCTGCCTGCAAAAGACTCATCTCATAGAAAGAGATACACATAGACTAAAGGTGAAAGGATGGGGAAAAACACACTATGCAAACGGACACAGCAAAAAAGCTGGAGTATCTATCCTCATTTCAGATAATGTGGACTTCAAGCCAAAACTAGTCAGAAGAGATAAAGAAGGACATTACATGCTGCTTAAGGGAAGCATAAATCAGCAAGACATAACAGTCATAAATATCTATGCCCCGAACATTGGCTCACCCACGTACGTCAAACAAATCCTTCTCAATTCCAAAAATCAAATAGACCACAACACAATAATACTAGGCATTTTAACACACCTCTCTCAAAACTGGATAGATCTTCCAAACAAAAATTGAATAAAGAAAACATAGATCTCAATAACACAATCAACAATTTAGACTTAACCAACATGTATAGAATATATTATCCAACAAAGAACGAATACACCTTCTTCTCAGCAGCACATGGATCCTTCTCTAAAATCGACCATATTTTATGCCACAAAGCTACTATTAGCAAATACAAGAAGATAGAGATACTACCTTGTATTCTATCAGATCATAATGGATTCAAATTAGAAATAAATGACAGAATAAAAAGCAGAAACTTCTCCAATACCTGGAGATTAAATAATACACTATTATAAGATGAATGGATAACAGAAGACATCATGAGGGAAATAAAAAAATTCTTAGAAGTAAATGAGAACAAAGACACATCATATCAAAATCTCTGGGACACTATGAAAGCAGTACTTAGAGGAAGATTTATTTCATGGGGCGCATTCAAAAAAAGAAGTAGAAATCAACAAATAAATGACTTAACACTGCAGTTCAAAGCCCTAGAAAAAGAAGAGCAGACCAACACCAAAAGTAGTAGAAGACAGGAAATAGTTAAAATCAGAGCAGAAATCAACATAATTGAAACAAAAGAAACATTCAGAAAAATTAACAAAATAAATACTTGGTTCTTTGAAAAAATAAACAAAATTGATAAACCTTAGCCACACTAACAAAGAGAAAGAGGGAGAAAACTGAAATTGCTAAAATTCGGAATGAACAAAGAAATATCACAACAGACACGAGTGAAATACAAAACATAATTAGAAGCTACTTTGAAAATCTATACTCCAACAAAACAGAAAATCTAGAAGACATCAACAAGTTTCTACAGACATATGAATTACATAAACTGAATGAGGAGGACATACACAACTTAAATAAATCAATCTCAAGCAATGAAATAGAAGAGGTCATCAAAAGCCTATCAACAAAGAAAAGTCTGGTACCAGATGGGTTCTCAGCCGAGTTCTACAAAACCTTTAAAGAAGAGCTCATTCCAATATTCCTCAAAGTATTCCATGAAATAGAAGAGGAGAGAACCCTCCCAAACTCGTTCTACGAAGCCAATATCACCCTGATACCTAAACCAGACAGAGACACATCGAGGAAAAAAAATTTAAAACCAATATACTTAATGATCTTCAACACAAAAATTCTCAACAAAATTTTAGCAAATCGCAAACAAATATATATTAAAAAGATAGTGCACCACGATCAAGTGGGTTTTATCCCAGGGATGCAAGGTTGGTTCAACATTTGGAAATCAATAAATGTCATTCACCATATCAACAGACTTAAAGTTAAGAATCACATGATTAATTCAATAGATGCAGAAAGAGCATTTGATAAAATACAGCATCCCTTCTTGCTCAAAACACTAGAAAAAATTGGGGTAGTGGGAACATTCCTTAACATTATAAAGGCCATCTCTGCTAAGCTCATGACCAATATCATTCTAAATTGTGAACAACTGAATGTGTTCCCCCTAAAAACTGTAACACAGCAGGGATGCCCTCTTTCACCACTTTTATTCAACATTGTCCTTGAGACTCTAGCCAGAGCAATTAGACAAACCAAAGAAATTAAAGGGATACGAATTGGAAAAGAATAACTCAAACTCTCAAACTATCTCTGTTCACTGATGACATGGTTATATATTTAGAGGAACCTGGAAATTCCACCAGAAAACTTTTAGAACTCATAAGTGAATTCAGTAAAGTAGCAGGTTACAAGATCAATGCTCATAAATCCAATGCATTTTCATACATAAGTGATGAATCTTTAGAACGAGAAATTAGGAAAACTACCTCATTCATAATAGCATCAAAATAAAATAAAATACTTTGGAATCAATCTCACAAGAGGTGAAAGACCTCTACAATGCGAACTACAGAACACTGAAGAAAAAAATTAAAGAAAACATTAGAAGATGGAAAGATCTCCCATGTTCTTGGATAGGCAGAACTAATATTGTCAAAATGGTCATACTACCTAAAGTGCTATACAGATTCAATGAAATTCCAATTAAAATCCCAATGATGTACCTTACAGAAATAGAGCAAGCAATTATGAAATTCATCTAGAAGTATAAAAAACCTAGAATAGCTAAAGCAATCCTCAGTAGAAAGAGCAAAGCATGGGGTATCGCAATACCAGATCTTCATCACTACTACAAAGCAATAGTACGAAAAACGGCATGATATTGGTACCAAAATATACAGGTAGATCAATGGTACAGAATAGACGGCATGGACACAAACCCAATAAATATAATTTTCTCATACTAGACAAAGGGTCCAAAAATATGCAATGGAGAAAAGATAGCCTCTTCAAAATGGTGCTTGGAAAACTGGAAAACCATATGAAACAGAATAAAATTATACCCCTATCTCTCACCCTACACAAAACTCAACTCAAAATGGATCAATGACCTTGGAATCAGACCAGAGACCCTGCATCTTATAGAAGAGAAAGTAGGCCCAAACCTTCAACTTGTTGGCTTAGTATCAGACTTCCTTAACAGGACTCCCATAGCATAAGAAATAAAAGCAAGAATCAACAGCTGGGATAGATTCAAACTAAAAAGCTTCTCAGCAAAGGAAACTATCAACAGTGTGAAGAGAGAGCCTACAGAGTGGGAGAATATCATTGCCACTCATACTTCAGATAGAGCACTAATTTCCAGAATCTATAAAGAACTCAAAAAACTCTACACCAAGAATGCAAATAATCCAATCAACAAATGGGCTAAGGAAATGAACAGACACTTCACGGAAGTAGATGTACAAGCAATCAACAGATATATGAAAAAATGTTCAACATCTCTAGTAATAAGAGAAATGCAAATCAAAAGTACCCTCAGATTTCATCTCACCCAATTAGAATGGCAATTATCAAGAACACAAAAAACAATAGGTATTGGCGAGGATGTGGTGAAAAAGGAACACTCATACATTGCTGGTCAGGTTGGAAATTAGTGCCGCCACTCTGGAAAGCAGTATGGAGATTACTCAGAAAGCTTGGAATGGAACCACCATTTGACCCAGCTATCCCACTCCTTGGCCTATACCCAAAGGACTTAAAATCAGCATATTACAGAGATACAGCCACATCAATGTTCATTGCTGCTCAATTCACCATAGCCAGATTGTGGAACCAACCTAGATGCCCTTCAGTTGATGAATTTGTAAAGAAACTGTGGCATATATATACAATGGAATATTCCTCCGCAATGAAGAATGATAAAATAATGGCATTTGCAGGCAAATGGATGAAACTGGAGAATATCATGCTAAGTGAGATAAGCCAATCTCAAACAACTAAAGGACGAATGATCTCGCTGATAAACTGATGAGGACATAAAATGAGGGGTGGGAGGGGTTAGCATTAGGATCAGGGTTAGGTGTAGGGTTAGGGATAAGGAGTGTGGTAAGAATGAAGGAAAGAAGGACTGTACAGAGGGAAAAGTGGGGTGTGAGGGGTAGGGGGGAAGAGAAAATAAATAATGAATCAAATATCATTGCCCTATGTAAACGTATCATTACACAAATGGTATGCCTTGACTCCACGTACAAACAGAGAAGCAACATGTATCCCATTTGTATACAATAATAATAAAAAAAAGAATTGATTAGATCAAAAAAAAAAAAGAAAGAATGAAACTGACATGTAGAAAGGATCAGTGGTGAAAATATTTGAGAGCACCAGAGTGTTCCTGTGCCTAGGTCTAGCTCCTCCAGTTGCCAGATTATATATATCACCGACTTCACAGATTAAATAGTCTCCTGAGTTTCTCTCATCTCAAGTTATGTTAAGTTGGATTGCTATTGCTGATCATAGAAATTGTTCGTTATCTGTGTATCCTGGGAAATGTAAACTCAACAGTCTTTATTTGTGTCTCTGGCCAGTATACTCAACCTTCCTACTTTTGGAACAGATATTTTTGTGTGATTTTTGTGAAGAAGGCTCTATGATGTGCTAAGGGCTTATAAAAATTCAAGGGTACCTCATGGCAATAATGCAATTTTTTTGAATTCTCATTTTCCTCCAGACATTAAATGTTTGTGTTAGGGCTTTTTGTCTTGTTTAGTTTTGAAATCTGGAAAATGTCCTGACTCTGGAACTTTGCTTTAATACCTTAATTAAAGTCTACCATTTCAAAATTAAAAAAAAAGGTGAGCAAGTGGAGAATTCTGATGTGAATAAGGACAAACTGAGGTTTGATAAGAGGGCTGTATGAGTGTGTAACAGAGTCCTCTGAATTGTAAAAGTAATGTAGAGAGGCGGTGTGTAGTATTTGACAACTGCTCTCCAAGTTCTGTAGGGATTGATAAATGATGTGTGTAGTATAGGCTTCTATGGTGTGAATGGATGGCCCTCTGTTGTGTAGCAAGTGTGCTTGATATGAGTGTGGAGGGCTTTCTGAGATGTGGAGGAAGGTGACTGTGAGGTGTGTAGAAAGGGAAGGGCTCTCTGAGGTTTGTTGTGTGGACTCTCTGAGGTGAGTAGAGAAATCTCCATTAGGTGTGCAGAAGCTATTTATGAGGTGTGAAAAATAGCTTTTGCCCATACAGCAGTGCTATCTCAGTTGTGTGTTGAGGGCCCTGTGAAGTAAATACAGAGATCCATCTGATATAAACAAGGAGAACACCCTGTGGTGAAAGGTTTCTTTTAGGATAGTAGCCAGAATCTCTCAGGTGTGTAGATAAGGAACTTGGAGGTGAGTAGGGAGAGTTTTCGGTGAATATTGAGGTCTATATGAGATGTGTGGGTAGGGTTTGCCGAGTTGTGTAGCACATGCATTCTGAGAATTGAATTAACATTTCTCTGGCAATTTTAGGAATTACTCTCTGGGGTGCATAAGGAGGGCACTCTCAGTTGTTTGCGGTTTCCTCAATGAAGTGTGGAGGGCATGTCCATAAGGTGTGTATGGATGGGATTTAGAGTTGTGTAGGAAGGATTTTTCATGTGAGTAGGGAGGAAATCCTTAAATGTACAAGGAGGTATGTTTGAGTCATACAGGAAATTTTTTCAACGTGTGAAGTGGATTCTTTTCATTGTGTAAGAAGGACTCTATGAGGTATTGTGGGAGGGGTCTCTGAGGGGTGTAGGAGGGCTTTATGAGGTTTTTAGGAGGGTTAATTGACAAGAGTGTGAGTGCCCAATTAAGTAAGTAGGGGATTTTTAGTGTATGTGGAAGGCCAGTCAAAAGGGTTTTCTGAGGAGTGTAGTGAGGGTTTTATGAGGTTAATAGAAAGATTCACTGAGGTGTTGTGAAGGGCTTGAAAAAGAGTATTGTATGTACTCATTTATTTGTATAGGGATATTTCTATTTCAGGTGTGTAGGGACTTCTCTTGAAACACACAGGGAGGACATTTTTTAATGTGTCAGGAGGGCACTTAGTTGTGTAGGGAGGCTTCTGTGATTTTTGTATGGAGATGATTCTGAGCTGAGAAGGGAGGGTAACTGTTAGGTTTAAGGTTAGTTTTTGAGGTTAGGGATTGGATTAGGATTATATTTAGAGTTAGTATTAGAATTAGGACATTAGTGTTAGAGTTAGAGAGTTAAGGTTCAGTTCAATTTTGATGTTAGGATCCAAATCAGTACTTGGATTGTAATGGGAAGTCCTCAGTGGTGTGTTTAAATGACTCTCTGGATCATTGTAATGGCTCTATTTGGTGCATCATGAGTATTCTATGAGGTGAGTACACAGGCTCTCTGAGGTGATTAGGGAAGGCTTCCAAAAAACCATAGTGAGTACTCACGGAGTTCTGTAAGGATGTGTCTCTGCAGTGTGTAGGGACAGTTCTTCAGATGTATAGTGAGGGTATTCTTTGATGTGTCAGCAGGAAACAAGATTTGTGTACAGAGGGCCCTCTGAGTTTTGTAGGAAATGTCCTCTGAGCTTGTAGGTAGCATACTATTATGTGTGTCAGAGGGCTGCTTTACATATGTGGAAGTGCCCCTATGATGAGTTGAGAGGGTTCACAAAGGTGAATCAGGGAGGTGCTCTGTAAAGTGTATAAAGAGCTCACTGAATTGTGTTTCAAGGGCCATTTGAGGTGAGTAGTCAGATATTTTTGAGAAGAGTAGGGAGAACAAACTGATGAATGAGGAAAGGCACTATTATGTTAGGCTTAGGGTCAGGATTTAGGGTCAGGTTCAGGGTCATGTTCTGTGTCAGTGTCAGGGAGGTCTCCCTGGCATGTAAGGAGGGTTGAGGTTTAGGCTTAAACTAGGGTCAGAGTCAAGCTCAGGGTCAGGTTCAGTATTTGCAATTTATAGGGAAGGCCTCTGTGGTGAGTCAAAAGGGCTCTATGAGATGTATATTGAGGATGTTCTGTCATCAGTAGATAGACACTCTGAGGTGTTTATAATGCACTTGCAAAAAAGTTTAATCAGTAGGACTGAGTAGCAAAAAAATCTAATTGGTACAATCTGAGATCTGTAAGGACAACCCTCTGAAGTGTGTAGGAAATGCATTTGAAGTAAGTAAGATCAGCTTTCTTTGATGTCTAAGGAGGGTACTCTGAGATAATTTGGGAGGTGTATTAGGATGGTAGTATGTGACTGTGGATGGAGGGAACTTTGACATATGTAAGAGAGCTCCACAAAATGTGTTTTAGATCTCCCAGTGGTGTGTGGGAGGATTTACTGAGGTGAGATTGGAGGGTTCACAGAGGATCATAGGGAGGAGGTTCTGTGAATTGCAGAAAGGGATTAATAAGTAGTGTTTATTGGGCCTATTAAGGTAAGGTACATGAGCTCTGTGACATGAATATGGAGAAAAAACTGATGTAGAAGGGAAGGTTCTTTGAGCTTAACGTTAATGTTAGCATTACGATTAGTAATGTGTCAAGGTCAGAGTCATGGTCATTGTCAATGTCTGCAAGGGCTTCCTGTGGTATGTATGGTGGGCTTAGTGTTAGGGTTAGACTTAGGTTTGGGTTGTGGGTTGGTGTGAGTATTTTGAATGCACAGGGAAGGCCACTATTGTTAATGGAAGGGGCTCCCTGAGGCATGTATTGAGGGCTTTCTGAGATGAGAAGAAGGGCTTTCTGAGGGATTTAGAGAGTACTTGAAGTGAAGTGTAGTTAGTAAACAGGGTTTTTAAAGAAATCTAATTTGTACTTGCTGAGGTATGTAGGGAAGTCTCTCTGAGGTGTGTAGAGACTGCTGTTGAGGTAAGCAGGGAGGGTATTCTTTGATGTGGATGAAGGTTACTTTGAGGTGTGTAGAGAGGACTCTGAGGTTGGTAACTTGCAATCTCCGATCTGTTTAGAGGAACAACTATAAGGTCTGTAGAAGAGATTTTTGATGTGTGTCAGAAGTCTGTATGAAGTTTGAGGGGGTCCTTCTGAGATGAATTGGGAGGGATGCACTCAACTGTACAAATAATGTGTAATGAGATGAAAAGTGAGGACTCAGTGAGTTGTTTCTGGAAGGCCTCTTTAGCTGAGTAGTGGGAGCTCTGTATGAAAAGTAGGGAGGAAAAACTGATGTAGAAGGTAGGACCTTATGAATTGTGAAGGAGGGGCCTATGTCACGTGTAGGTCAGGCATGCTCAGATGTGTAGGAAAGACTCTCTGAGCTTTGTAGTGTAGGTTCTCTGAGGTGTATAGTGAGGGTTCATTTAAATGCATAAGAATGGCATTCTGATGTGTGTATGAGGGTTCCCACAGGTGTGTAGGGAGTTTTCTATTCTATATGCCAATTGATCCATGGAGGTGTAAGTGGACTTTTGACTGAGTAGAGATGTTAACACAGTTGTGGAGGGATTACTCCCTGAAGTAAATAGTGAGAGCTCTCTGATGAATATAGGGAGAACACACTGCGTTTTGATGGGAGGGTTTTTTGATGATATTATAAGTTAATCTCTGAAGTGTTTGTGAGGGCTTTCAATGGAGAATTATGGGGGCTCTCTTATGGGTGTATATGCAGCACCCAGAGATGAGTAGGGAGAGTTTTGCATAGAAGTGAGATCTCTCTGTGTTGTATTTGTAGCACTGGTTTAGATGTGTAGCATGGGCATTCTGAGGTTTCAATTAACATTCCTCTGGTGTTTATAGGGGGTGTTTTCTTTGATGTATATGGGTGGATATCTGAGTTGTTTGGATGTTGCTGAATACAGTGTGGAGGAAGCAACTCTAAGCTGTGTATGGATGGCACTTTGAGGTGTGTAGGAAGGACTCTTGATGTTAGTAGGGTGGAATTACTTAAATGTGTAGTGGACTGAGTTGATGGTGTGTAGTAAATGTTCTCTGGGTGTTAAAACAGGTCATCTTTGTGTAGGGAGATCTCTCTAATGTATGTAGGGAGGACCTTCTGAAAGTTGTGGAGGGGATTTATAAGGTTTGTCCATGAACTTTTTGCTATGACAGGTAGGGCTCACATAACTGAATAAGTAGGGATTTCACAGTGTATAGGAAAGACCTCTGAAGGGAGTGGAAAGAGCTCTCTGAGATGTTTAGTGATGTCTTTCTGAGGTGAGTAGAAATTCTCTCTGAGGTGTATAAAGAGCACCACATGGAATTATAATTAGTACAAAGGTCTTGTATAGAAATATAATTTGTACTGTGTAAGGTATATATGGATGTCTGCCTGAGGTTGTCTACACAAGTAGGTACTTCTCTTGATATAAGGATGGTCTCCATTGATGTTTATGGAGCATATGAATGTGCAGAGAAGTGTCTCTAAGATTGGTAGTTTGCAACTGCTTAGCTGTGTAAAGAGGTGTGTATGAATTGTATAAGAGGTCTGTATGATGCTTGTCCTAGGGCTCCTTTTTGTGTCTGAGATGGTCTCCTGAAAAGAGTCACAGAGTTGCACAGGGTGTGTGCACTGGAATTTGTAGAAATAACTCAGTGAGCTGTGTTTGGAGGGCCATTTGAGGTGAGTAGTAAGAGTTTGGCAAGATGAGCAGGGAAAAAATCTGGTGTAGAAGGGAGAAAACTATGAGGTTAGGGTTAGGTTAGGCCTAGGGTTAGGGTATAGGGTCAGGGTTAATTCATGGTCTCTTTCAAGGCAGGAAGGATGCTGTGGTATGTAGGGAGGAGTTAGGTTTATGCTTAGGGTTAGATTCAGAGTAAGAGTCAGTATTTATGGAGTATAGGGAAGGCCATGGTGGAGAGTCAAAATTGTTCTCTTAGATATGTGTATCGAGGCCTCTGTGCGGTGATTATATAGGCTCTTTGAGTTGTTTGTAGATGAGTTGCAAAGAAACATTGTTTTTTCTTTCAAAGAACTGTGGTTTTACTCACTGAGTTATTTAGGGACTTCTCTGATGTGTTTTGGACCTGCTCTAGATTTGAGTATGGAGGGTACACTTTGTTGTGTATGAAGGTTAAACTGAGGTCTTTAGAGAAATCTCTCTGAAGTTGGTAGCATGTGGCCTCTGAGCTGTGTTTTGTGGACCTCATGAGTTGTACAGGATGGTTCTGTGATGTGTGTTAGAGAGCCACAAGAAGTGTTTGTGAGGGTCCTTTCAGTTGAGTTGGGAGGGCTCACTCAGGTGTATAGATAGGGTGCACTGAGATGAGTAGAGGGTCCAGTTAGTTGTTTTTCTATGGTTTTTTGATGTGAATAGTGAAAGCTCTGTTAGACAAGTAAGGAGGGAAAAATTGATGTAGAAGGAGTGCCCCATTAAGTGTAGAATGGGGATCTATATGGTCTGAAGTTAGGTATCATGGAAACGAGTAGGCTGGACTCTGAGTTTTGCCATGCAGGTTAACTGAGGTGTGTAGTGAGGGCTAATTGAAAATCAGAGGATAGCACTCTGATGAGTGTTTGGAGCACTCTCAGTGGTGTGTAGGGAGTTCTATATTAGGTGGGAAGAGGGATCTATGAGGGGTGTAGGAGACCTGTTTGACATAGTAGAAATGCTATCTCAGTTAAATAGGGAGGGACTGCTATAGGGAATAGTTACATCTCAAATATGAGTAGCAAGAATAAACTCAGGTGTTGTGAGAGGAATATTTGAAGATAGAAGAGAGAAACTGTGATGTGGTTTGGTTGGAAATTCAGAAGAGTATCATGGGGGTTCTTTTTTGTCTTAATTTTAGCCCTTGGAGGTAAGTATGGAACAATTTTGATTAGTTTTGAGGGCTAAAAGTGATGTGTATGTAGGGTTTTTAAAGGTTTGTTGAAAGGGCATTCTGAGATTGGTATAGGAGCCTCTCTGGGATTTGTAGGGAGGATTGTTGAATGAGGTGTATAAGGTGGGTCCTCATTGGTAAAAATTAAGAGTTAACTGACATGTGTATTTGCATATATCTATGATAAGGAGAGAACTCTGAGATAAATGGGTTTTTAAAACTAAAGTTTGAAAGGAGGGCTCTATAGGTGTGTAACAGGGCCCTCTGAATAGTGAAATTATGGCATTCTGAGGTATGTAGATGTATGGTGTGTGGTGTGTAGCAATGGTTCTCTGGTCCCTACATTGATATAGTGATTGATAAATAATATGTGTAGGAAATGTGTCTAAGGTGTGTGTGGATGACCCTCTGAATTCTGTAGAAAGGGATCTTGATATGAGTTGGTAGCATTCTGAGCTATGAGGAGAAATGACTTTTATGTGTGTAGGAAGTGTTCACTGAAATGTGAAGGGAAGGTTCTCTGAGATTTGTAGTGCAGATGATTTAATGTATATAGAGAGGCCTCAAGTGTGCAGGAGAAATCTGAGTGCTGTACAAGGGCTTTTGTCTACATAGGAGTGTGCTCTGTTGCATAGGTAGGGTATCAGAAATGAATAATAAAATCCATCTGATATGACTAGATAGAACACAATGAGATGCAATGGGAGTATTCTTTGAGTAAAATAGGGGGAATACACATATTGTTTATGAAGGTCACTTAACAGTGTATCCAGAGTCTTCTCTGAGGTGTGTCAGGCCAACCCTCAGAGTGCGGAGGCATCTGGAATTCCATCCGGTGCTTGACAAAGATCCTCTGGAGGATGTTTGCAAAGGCTCATCCTAAAGGGAATTGCCAGATGTTTTGTTCCAGAGCATGGTATTTTTTCTGCTGCATTTTTCTGATAATATATTACTCATTTAATTTTGAACAGATTGCTTAAGGGGACGAGGGGAATACAACAAAAATTCCAGAAAATATTAACTACAATCTGAAAGACAATGGGTCTTTACAACTTACAAAGTCAAAAATAATTTTGCAACCATACAATGAGTCCCTGAAAGCCTGTGGAGAAAATAGATATAGATCTGCCTTTGTCTCCAACAGGCTGGTTAAATTCTAATGATGGTTCTGTTTATGTGTGGTGGTGGGGTAAAAGAATAAGGTTTCACAACATTTCTTCCTTCCTACAAAGAATAGGTCACCCCTATAATAAACATTAGTGCACAATGCCCTGTTCTGGAAAAAAGAGCTACATAAGACAAGGTAATCTGTTCAGTAAAAAACTTGGCCATGAGAACCATTGCGACTGCTGCCCTCCTGTAGCCCTTAACTCAGCAATTTAGATATTAACCAAATGGACCAAGTAGAGATGGTCACATGAGATTACTTGTCTATCGCTTTAACCGGGAGAATAATAAGAATAGTCTTAGGTCACATAGAGTTTAGATATTAAGGAAATAAACATTGTATTAGCTCATTGATGTAGTTAGATATTCTTAAAACAATTGTGATTAGGTAAGGACAATCTGTAAGGTTACAGTTTTCTCATAATTTTTCAGTTTCTTGTTGAGAACAGTTTCTGCCTATGCTTTGGAACCTTCTTTAATTTCATTAACCACAAGACTGCCATTACACTCTGAAGAAAAATATATGTAAACCCAGTCTACCCCAGAATAAAGTGGGAGTGATTGCACCAGAACTAGAGTCTGTGTCTCTCATTCTCCATCCATCACTCACACTGTCTCCCTGTGCCCCGTTACCAGTGTGAAACCCATGGACTCCTGCTAGGACTGGACCCCAGCATCAGATGTGAGTACAGAGGTCAATTTGGTGGATAGTAAGTTGTATCTGAGTGTACTATGATGTGTTGTTGTTTGTATCATAAGAATTCTAAAGTTTGAATTAACATCTCACTGGTATTTATAGGGAGAATTCTCTGGGTGCATAGGAAATGCTTTCTGAGTTGTATAAGTGTTGCTAAATAAAGTGTGGAGGCAGTGTCCCCATGGGTGTATGAATGGGAATTTGACATGTGTAGAACAGGCTCTTGGTATTAGTAGGGAGTCATTATTTAGACATGTAGGAAAATGAGTTTGAGGTGTGAGGGAAATATTCTCTGTTGTGTTAAGTGTGTTCTCATTTTTATGTAGGGTGGTCTCTATGACATATAGGGATGGCCCTCTAAAGATTGTAAGAGTGTTTTAAGAGGTGTGTAAGAAGGCTTATTGATGACAGTGTAAATGTTCACTTAAGTGAATAAAAGGGCTATTCACAGTGTACAGGAAAGATCTCTGTGGTGAGTCAAAATTTTCTCTGAGGTGTGTATTGCAGGCTCTCTGAGGTAAGTAGAAAGGCTCTATAAGGTGTTTAGAGAAGAATTGCTAACAAGTAGTTACTAAGTCTTGTGAAGTACTAGTTTGTACTCACTCAAATATGTAGTTATGTCTGAGGTGTGGAATGAGTGAGGTAAGGTGGCACTCTTTTAAAGGATATTATCACAGCTTGATCAACATGAAATTCATTGAGTCATAAATATGAGACACAAATATAAACACACACAGACAAAAACTTCTGAGGATCTGGTGCTATCTAAATGGTAATCTGTGTGAAAGACTGGACTCTACTCACTTCCAATGGCCTGTCCTCTTTCATGTCTGGTCTTCTTGGGAAATATTGCTAGAGTTGTTAGTCCCAACATTTGTACAGTTCTTCCAATCTTGAGAAAGGCCCCTGCTATGGACTTTCCTGAGAAATAAGTACCCAAAGAGGAGTAGAGAACAAGAACTCACGGCTCTGGGCTTGCTGTCTCAACACAAGCAAGCAGAATGGGAGTTTATTTGGAATGTGGGTGCCTAGCTACTAGGGTTCCAAGTTCTGTGTGTTCTACTGCCAATTTAATAGTATGTTAATATTAAATGCTATACTGTGGATAATGTAATAGTATTAAAACCTCAGGGCCATTATTTTATTAGTTGTACTTCCTATAGTTTGAATGTTACATCAATTTTAAAAGGCAGCTATCATGTCAGTTTGATATGTCATTGTATGGATATCATGTTATTATTAAAAACCACAAATAAACCTTTAGATCAATTTTAGAAACTCAAGTATGCATGTCATCTTAGAATTAAAATCAACATATTAGTTAATACATTAATTTTAATGATAACTTATAAAAATTATTTAATACCAAAAATGCAGATATTTTATTAGCATAAGGTTGTATAATATTTACATGCTAATTTTAAATGCTATAGAACATCTGTTTACTAGTTTTAGGTGTTATATCAAGGATATTAAGTGATATTAAAATTCACAAGTAAGTTATTCTATTGGTTTCAGAGTTTATGGAAAAGATGGCATATAGTAAACTTAAAGGCTACAGGACATATATTTCATTGATATTTTTAGGTGATAATATTGATGCACATTAGTGTTTCAAGGTGTAGGGGAGCTAGTATATTTATTTTAGACTAGGCTATGAATAACACATTAGATTTAGAGGCCACAGCACAGCTTCTATATGTGTATTTGATACTCTAGTTTGGACATTATTTTAGTATTTGAATACTCTGAATGACTGTGATATCCATTTCTGATGTTGTAATATCAGACAAATTCTATTAATATTAAAGGACAGAACGACTCTTGTACAGTTTTCCATGCTCTTGTATGCATATACTGTTAAAAAAAAAGGACATGGAAGAGACATAATAGGAATATTGTATTTTTATTGAAGTCTACAGGGGAGCTATTATATGTGTTTTAGATGGTCACTATGAATATTATAATCATCTTTAAGGTCCCAGGGAATCTATCATATTAGTTTCATGTGAAATATTAAGAACATTTTTTAGCATTAAAGACCACGTGGCAGCTATTAGTTTTAGAGGGTAAAAAAAACTTATGACATTCATAATAAGGGTACCAAACCAGGCAGCTATGCTCTTAGGTTTATATATTATGGAATGGAAAGCATGTTAGTTTGAACAGCCAGAGGCTAGTGAATACAGAAGTTTTCATGCTATAGTATGAATATAATATCAGTATAGAAAGAACAAGGTAGAGTTTTTAAAAATTACAGAATTCTTTTTGAAATTATATTTTATTTACTTATATTTTATGTGTTGCTCATGATTAAACCCAGTGCCTCTCTTGTGATAGGCAAGTACTTTAACAGTAAGTCACAAACTCAGCACCAAAGGACAGTTTTATATGACTTTAAGAGAACACATATTCCATATAACATAAATTTAAAGGAGTTGGGGAAACTATTAATTTGGGATGTAAAATGATTGAAAATATGTTGGCATTAAAAGCCAAAGGACAACTACTATATTAGTTATATATATATATATATATATATATATATATATATATATATATATATATTTTTTTTTTTTTTTTTTGCGGTGCTGGGCACCGAACCCAGGGTCTTCTGCATGCAAGGCAAGCACTCTACCGACTGAGCAATCTCCCCAGCACTATATTAGTTATAAATTTGATTAGTTATAAATTTTAATGTGACTGTCAGCAGTCACATTAGGGGTATTAGTGCCTTCAGTCACAGTGAGTGTATAATGTGAGTGTCAGGTTCCACAGTGAGAATATTATGTCAGTGTCAAAGGTCAAGTGTAAACATTATATGAGTGTCAGAGGCCAGAGTGAGAACATCTATGTGAGTTTATCCTGTCAGAGTTATGATATTATGTGAAGGTAAGTGGTCAAATGAGGTAGGTATTAGATTTTGTTTTTTGAACACTCACGTGTGGAAAAGCATGATAATCACAATGATCTCAATCACACAAAATGTGCTGTTGTGTATGTATACTGATGACCTGGAGGCATGTCCAATTAAGCTGCTTGAAAATTAATAACTTTGTTCTATGTTTGTATTTTTATTTTTTCTGTAATTTACATATTAACCTTTAAAAAATAAATGGTATTTTTAAAAAGTGGTCAACTGAGGAATGTATATGAATGTGAGAGTCCAAAGGGCAAATACTTTGTGAGTATTTTAGGCCACAGTGAAGATACTATGTGAGTGTTAGAGGTCAAGGGAGAATATTTTGTAAAAGGGACCAGAATGAGGATAAGTAAGTGTCATAGTCCACATAAGAATATTCTGTGTCAGTGGGTATAGTGAGGCAATTACCAGAGTGTCAGAGACGTTGTGAAGGTATTTTGTGTGTGTTGGTAGGCAGATTAAAGATATGTGAATGTGAACTACCAAAGTGAAAATATTATATGTGACAGGCCAATGTGAGGGTAATGTCTGGATTTCAGTGACTACAGTGTGGACAGTTTGTCAAGGTTAGCGGTCAGAGTAAGAATATTATATGAGAACCTGAGGCCATATTATATGAATGTCAGAGGCCAGATAAGGACTTTAATTGAGTGTCAGATGTTATAGTGAGGACATAATGTGATTTTAAGAGGTGACATGGAGGATATTTTATGTGTGTCAAATACCAGAGGAAGAGTATTATGTAAGAGTCAGAGGTTACAGTATGGACATTATGTGCATGTAATTATTCATAGTGAGGATATTATATGAAAGTCAGAGGCCATATTGAGGTTTATATGTGAGTGTCAGAGGCCACAATCAGGGTATCAAGGTAACAGTGAAGAAAGTTTTTGAGTCAGACCAAGGGAACATATTATGTGATTTTCATGGCAACAGTGTCAGAGGACACAGGATAGTATGTGAGAATAAAAGACCATAGTGAGGATATTGTGTGTCAGAAGGCATATTGAGGATTTTATACAAATATTTGAGGTCACACTGATGACATTATATCAGTGTCAGAGGCCAGACTATGTTTATTGAATGTCAGAGACCTCAGGGAAGATACTGAATGAGTGATTGTGGTCACAGTGGTCACATTGAGAATATAATTAAGTAAATGTCAAAGGATTGTGTATATTATGTAAGTGTCAGAGGCCACAGTGATGGTATTATATAAACATCAGAAAGGATATAGTGTGAGTGTCACAGCCTACATTTGGGATATACTGTGAATCACAGGGACAACACTGTGGCAATTATGTGGTTGGGACAGAGGCCACAAGAAGGATGTTTTCAGTGTCAGAGGTCACTATGGGGATATTTTGTGAGTGTAAGAGGCCATGATGATGGTATAATATGAGCTTCAGGGGTCACTGTGTGGGTATTTGGTGAGCATCATTGGTAAAACAGAGGTTACAACCTGAGTGTCAGAGGTCACTGTGAGGTATTATGTGAATGACAGGACAAATTGAGGATAATATTTGAGTGTCAAAAAACAAAGTGAAGGTGTTATGTGAGTGTCAGAGGTCAATTTGAGGGAATCATGTGAGAGTCAGAAGACACATAAAGGATATTATATCTGAATCAGAGATCACACTGAGTTTATTATATCAGTGTCAGAGGTCACACTGAGAGTATTGCAAGTGTCAGAGGTCCAGAGAGGTTATTATGTTAGTGTTTGAGACCACAATGAGGTTATTATATCAGTATCAGAGGTCACAATCAGGTTATAATGTGAGAGTCATAATTCATGATGAGGGTGTTATGTAAGCATCACAGGCTATAGTGAATGTATCATGTGAGTGTCAGTGGTCACACTTAGGATATAATTTGAGGCCACACTGAAGGTATTAAGTCAGTGTCAAAGGTCACAGTAAGGTTATCATTTGAGTGTGAGAGTTCACAATGGGGCTAATATATGAGTATCAGAGGTCACACAGAGTTTTATGTGAGTGACTCAGGAAAAGTGAGGATATTATGTGTCAGAGGATATAATGAGAAAATATTTACAACATCAGGGGCCATAGTGTGGCTATTTTATGACTGTAACAGGTTATGATGAAGGTATTTCGTTAGAGTCATAGGCCATGTGAGGACATTGTGTGAATATCACAGGCCACATGGAAGTTATCATATAAACATCAGAGATCACAGTGAGGATAAACTATATGTCACAGGCAACAGTGAGGATATTTTGCAAGTATCAGAGGAGAGGCCAAATTGAGAATATAATTTGAGTGTCCAAGGTCATACTCATATTAATAAATGAATGTAAGTTGACAAAATTGGATATTATGTCAGTATCATAGGACACAGTGAGGATAGTAAATGAGTGTTCAGTGTCACAATGAGTAAATTATGTTAGTTTAGGAGGCAATGCTAAACTATTATGTTGTGTCAGGGCCCAGGGAGTTATTGTAATAGTCTCAGTGGCCACTGTTATGCTATTATGTCAGTGTCAGATACCAGAAAGAGGTATTTATGTGAGTTCCAGAAGCCACAGTCAGGGTTTCATTGCAGTGCTAGATGCCCCAGGTAGGATATTATGTGTCAGAGGTGCTGTGAGTGTGTTATGTCAGTGTCTGAGGTCACTCTGAGATAATTTCATGAGCATCAGAAGTCAGAGTGAGGATATGATGTCAATTAGATGACACATTGAGGGTATCAGGTTTGTGTCTCAGGTCACACAAGAAATAATATGAGTGAGAGCTGTCACTGTGATGGTATTATATCAGTGTCAGAGGTCAGAATGAGGGTGTCATGTGAATGTCAGAGAACACAGCAGGGTATTTTGTGAGTGTCAGCAGTCAAGTGAAGATATTATGTGAATGGCACAGGATAAAATGAGGGTATTATGTGAGTGTCAGTGGCCACAGGAGACTACTATATATCTGAGATTATACTGACTATCCTCTGTTCATGTCAGTGGCCACAGTGAGGATATTTTGTGAGTGACAGAGGCCATGTGACAATAATATATGAATGTCTGAGGCCATAGAATTTTTTTTTTATCAGAGTCCACAGTAAGGGTATTATGTGAGTGACACAAGAACAGTAAGGGTATTATGTCAGAAACAGTGGACAAGTGAGACTATTATGCAAATGCCAGAGGCCACATGAATGTATTATCAGAGTGTTTGAGTCACAGTGAGTAAATTATATAATGTCAGAGGTCTGGTGAAAATATTGTGAGACTGCAAATTGAGGACATTTTGTAATTATCATAGGGCAGAATGAAGGTATTATGTGATGGACAATAGGCACAGTGAAGGTACTAAGTGAGTGTTAGAAACCCCAATGAGAATATTCTGAGTGTCAGAGACCACATTTTTTGGCATTATGTGTCAGAGAGCATATGCAGGTGTTATATTAGTATCCGAGGTTACAATGAGGGTATTATACTAATGTGAGATGTCACATTGAGTGAATTTTTTGAGGATCAGAGGTCACATTAGGGTATTTTATCAGTGACAATGGTTATACTTAGGGTATTATTGGAGGGCCTGAGGTCACACTGATGGTATTATGTGACTGTGGTCATACTGACGTAATTTGTGTTAGAGGTCACAGAGTATAATATGTGAGGATCAGAGGTCACAGTGAGAATAGTATGTCAGTGTCAGAGGCCAAGTTGCTAAGGAGGTTTAGGCAGTAGGGAGAGGATATTTTGTTTTACAGGTCACTTTGATGGTTTTATATCAGAAGTTCCAGTAAGGCAATATGTGAGTGTCAGAGATAACAGTGAGCAAGTTGTATGAGAGTCAGAGGACACAATGATTGTAGTATGTGACTACAAAATTGAGAATGATATGTCAGTGTCAGACACCAGGTGAGGATATTACATTAGTGTCATAGGCCATAATTAAGGTAATATGTAAGATTCAAAGACCTCACTGATTTTAATATGTGTGTAGGAAGCCACAATTTTGGTATTATTTGAGTGGCTGAGGTCATAATGGGGATATAATGTGTCAGTGGTAACAATGAAGGAATTATGTAAGTGTCAGAGACCGATTGAGGATATTCTTTGTCAGAGGCCACAGCATGGTATTATATGAGTGTTTGATGTCACACTGAGTGTATTATATGAGGAATTCATGTGACAGTGAGTGTAATATGTAAAAGACATTTTGTAAATGAGAACAATTTTTTTAAATACCAGAAGCCAAAGTTAGGAAAAATTTTCAATCTCAGGGGCTATTCTGAATAAATATATAAATATATGTGAATATATTAAGTATAAATGAGTGCATCAGATGCGATAGTGAGTATATTTTATCACTGGCAAGGGCCATAATGATATTATGTGACTGTCAAGGTCATAGTGATGATACTGTATAAATGTCAACATAAGAGTGAGGATATTTTGTGACAGTTAAAGAACAAGTGAGGGTATTATGTGAATGTCAAAAGCCTCAGTAAGGTATTATGTGAGTGTCAGATGCCACATATTGCATAATATGTGTATGAGAGGCCCCATTGAGGGCATTAATTGACTGTCAGAAGTCAGTGAAAATGCTATGTGTGATAGCCCTTGGTGAGGGTGTTATGTGTCAGAGACCAAGTAAGGATATTATGTGAATGCCAGAGGTCAGAGTAATGGTGTATATCAATGTAAGAGGCCACCATGTGGGTATGATGTGAGTGTAAGAGATTATACTGAGGGCATTTTGTGAGTGAACCAAGCCATTTCAGGATATTATGTGGCTGTCAGAGGACACATTGCTCCATTTTTTAAATTGAAAAAATATTTATCTTGAAAGATTGACTAGGAATTTTAAGTCACATACCCAGGATTTTATGGATGCCCAGAACACAGCTGTCTTGCCCATGATGATGAGAAATATGATTGTGGGATGAGAACAGGGAATAGAGTCAAGAGGTACAACAGAAAATACAGCATGATGGGACCAATGTTATGGTTTGCAACTTAAGAACAGACCAATCACCACTGAGAAGTCCATATTTGAGAGTCTTTATTAAGCTGGCCAGCTGACTGTCTCACACGATGCCCCAAAAAATGGCTATTCGGAGAACAACCCCAACCTCAGGGTTGTAGGAGTTCTTATACCAAAAATCACATTAATCATAAGTGTCTGTTGCTATGATTTGAAATTACACTTTAACATCATAAGATCATCAACAGAGTGGGAAGTGGGTCAAAATGACCCTTACCTAGGTACAAACTAAAGAATGGTTACTAACATTCACACAATCACTGTTTACATGGTACATTTTTTATGAGCAATAGAAATCAAAAGAGAGCAATTATTTACTACATAGGAATTGCCATTGTATATTATTGAACATGTCACACCAAATAACTGATGATGGGCACAGACGTGGGTTGTTCCCATGGGAGAAACTTATTTTCTACATAACATGGAGTCTCAGAGCAAAATGGAGTCTGTTTAGTCATTTCCCTTAGAATCTGGCCTATAAAATTCTCATGGAGTCAGATCTGTCAGCCCATCACACCAGGAGCACCACATTCATCTATAAAGTGTAATCTAATGGGAGAGAGGCCTGGCCCTCAGGTCTTGATATGAGGAATGGGTCAATTCCCTAGGACCACTTTTCAAAAGACCATTTCCCCTGCTAAGCCAAACTTAGAATTATAACAAATATGCCCAAAGTCCTCCCAGCCATGGTATGCCATGTCCCTCTGGGAGTCAAAACAGGTCAGTATACTTCTGGCAATTCTAGGTTTAATATTGCAGCCATTCCTTCTGGGCACCTTGGGCTAGGTGCTGAGTTGAAGGCTGGGGCAGACTCTTGGGCATGTCTGACATGGCCCACAGTCTCCTAACATTTTATAGTCATTGCACATATCAGCATAACAAGAACTAATGACAGTAAGGGGACCAGGGCTCTAATTTCATCCTAGTGGTAACAAGCAGGATTTCAACATATGAACTTCAACAGTGCTGATGAAGGAACTTCTTTTTGGGGTCCAGTTGAGGGGTTTCAGGCAGCAGGGAGAGAGAGAAAAAGGTTCAGAGAACAGTAGCAGTGGCTGTCAGCATAGTCTGGCACCCTAGAATTTCTTTAAAGTGCTAGATGACCAGTCAGAAACAAAAGGTTCACTGGTGAATAATCACCCTGGATGGTAAAATTCCTGACGTCAGAGTCAGGGCTCAATGCCCAGACAACATTAACACATTCAGTCCCATGGGAATGTTCATTTCGATTCTGAATAATTAGGGGGAAAACCTTCAAGATTACTTGGATTTGGCAATATCCAGTGCCATTATTCTTGCCACGGTGCTGTCCATGGGACAGGACAGGTTAGGCACACCTAGATGAGCTTCCTAACTTTATCCCCATTGGCAACTGTATAGAGTTTATAGGAGTGAGTTGGGTGTCCCAGGCAGCTCTGAGGCTCTAAGTGGGGACAGTAAATCTAATCAGGTCACATATCTATATTTATGCACATCACCCCACAACTTCACTAGCAGTAAGTAGTTGAATATGTTAGAGACCTTTTGCTCAATAAGTACATCTTCAGATGGCACAGTAGTAATCTCATCATACATGCAATTTTCTATTTTTTTTGACATTTGAGTATTTTCTGAGTTACTTAAACCACCATATTTCTAACTATCATTCTTAAGTCTGCAGAGAGTTATGAAAAAATGTATCAATAGATTCAGCTATATTGCTCCTCTTGAATATTTAGTTTTCTCTAGTTTTCAGCCAGTATAAAAATAATCTGTAAAATTTAAAGATCTTACTCAAAATAGTAAAACAAAAGTGAGATTAGAGGATTTTTGTTTGAGAAAGAAATTCTGTTGTCTCCCATCCCTTTCCAACATGACCAGTCTTCCTTGGAATCCTGTTTCCTTGGCACAAGAGCAACCCTTGAATGGTTCAGACCTTTGCCCCCTTAGACTGCTTGTGTCACTTGCCCCTACTCAGCTCTCTTTCTGGTGCAGGTGTACCAAATCTTGGATGGTGGGAAGCAGCCTCCCCTCTTGGTTATCCCCCACCAACACTGGGAGAGGACCCAGACGTAGCCAGACTGAAGTTCAGTTGTAAAATAGGGTTGAGCAACAGGGAGTAGAGTGGCTGACTGTGAGAGAAAAGGGTACAGGCCACAGTCTGACTCCTGAAGGACATAATGACTCCATAGTTCTTTCTAAGGAAGATAAAATTTAGTCCATGTGTAGCATCTGGTTTAAGCTGTAACATATAGCCTTTCTCATTCACAGGATGGGAAGTCTTGGAGTCCTCAGGAGGAGGGTGGGGTGGGGTGGGGTTTTAGATATTTTTAGGTGACCCAAGTCTGTGATTTCTATTTCTGTAGAATCATTAGAGTCTAGAAGATCATGTGGTTAAACTCCCAGGTGAGAAAATATCATTGTGACTGCATTGTCAAATTACAGAAACAAGATTATTCTAGAGTAAAGGGTTAATAATCTGTCCTTGGAGATAGGAGCACAATGTAATTTGTGACAGAAATATTTTCAGTTGAATAAATGATAAACATGTGCCAGGAATCAGGGAATATTGATTCAATATAGTTATGCCCCAGCTGGTTTTGCAAGATGGAGAGACAAAGTCCTCAGGGCTGGTTTGCTTCTCTGTACACTGGGGCATTTTCCTGCATGCTCTCAAAGGCCCTTTTTTCCTTTGTTGACTCTTCTGTTCTTCCATGGAGATTGGTCTCTAGCAGACATTTGAGAAGCAGATGTATAGTAGGACAGTGGGAAAAGATGTGACTGCTCAGTCTAGAACTGCCTGACTTCTGGGGACACTGTGCAAACCTGGTTTCTTTTTCCTAGAGCACTTAACAAGCAATAATCACAGAATAGTTAAATTGGGAGTTATGACATGTCTCAATGGTAAAAAAAGAAGGTGCTAGAAAGAATAATGACCCCTGAATTATATCACAACAAAACAGGTATGTGGTCGGAAACTTAGGATCCAGTGACCAGAATCAGGAACCTGGTTTTAAAATGTGTGAACTTGACTATATTTGGGGTATGATATATTCCTGGCCTCCTGGCTGGGTCATCCCTCACCTTGCTCTAAGTGCAATTGAGATTGAAGGAATGCCTGGATAACTGCATGTGGCAAAGGGGTCATTTGTGTTCTGGTGTGACCCAGTAGCTCCATTTCCAAGCTGAGTCTGAAGACCCTGCCTCAGATAAATGATTTTGAATGGTGCACATATGACTGGTAATTAATTTAGTAGTGCTATGAGATTTTGAAGTCAATTTTTATTTGAGGCAAATGATACTTATTTTAATTGAAATTTGCCATAAACCACTGAGGTTTTAAATACATTTTTATAATTATAACAGGCAAGGTGACTTAAGAAAAATAAGTAAACAAAAAATAACTCAAGTGCAAAAGTTACAGAGGCAATATGAAAAAAAAATGTGTGGAAACAACTACACGATGTGAGCATACAGAAAATCTTCCAAACTCAGTCACAAACTGACTGGTGCAAGGCCTCTGTGAGGTGCTCCAGGGAGTCTTCATCCTTTCTGATTCCCTACTTTCTTCTCAAGGTTTATGATAATCTTTTTGTACCTCAGGGAGACTATTAGTGGGCTAGTAGGCCAAGAATAATTTAAAGCATATCTTTGGAGACTGGATTTGTCTTTATGTACTGGCTCTACCACTTTCAAGGCCAGTAACCTAGGGAAGAATGTTTAATGTTCTCTGATCCCTGGTCTCATCTCTAAAATGGGGATGTCCTGATACCTGTGTTATTCAACAGTGCCTTGAGCTGACTTAGAGGCTTCCCAGAGCTGTGGTATAGTCAGTTATTCCCCTGCAGGTTAGAGGGGAGTGTGGAAAGTGGTGGCAGAGAATGGGAGAGCAGTGACTAAGTTTGGGGTCTCTGATGACCTCATGGTTGTGGCAAGCCTGTACCTGGGAATGTTTCTGTACAAGGGCACAGGATGCTGGACTGCTGCTGTGGCAATGCCCTGCATGAGGCAGCCATGTTTAAGAGTTCTATCAACTTTGATCTTGTTCTCAGGCTTATAGCTCTGGGAGGGAAGAAATTTTTATGCTGGACAATGACAATATTTCACCATCTCCACTTCTGTGTCTGCACACATTAGAATGACTTTTAAAAATGGACTTTCTTGAGAACTACACAAAGTTCCTAACATTTTACTTTGCCACTGTGGATTGCAACTGTGGAAAAGCTACTTAGATGTCCTAGTTTCTGTGACTTTCATGAATACAGAGAATAGTGGTTTCATAGGCATTAACCTGATAATGATACACACACACACACACATATACATATATATATATATATATATATATATATATATATATACACACAAATGGATTTCTGGTATCTCTTTAGATCTACATTTCCTTCAGAGAGCAGAGCTTCACTTTATCCAAGTGTAATCTTCAAAGTCTGTGTGATTCTTGATTTTCTAATCCCCTTTTGCCCCTCACTTGAACTGAAAGTTTGGCCACATTGGTCCCAGCAGGGGAATCTGCCCAGAGTGTTCTTATTTGTCTCCAGTATGTGTTTTCTAATCTTCCAGAAGTAACTCCTGATTTTTCCTGGGATTCTTTCTCTGCATTTCACCCTATGTTGGTTGGTATGGGAAGATTACCAAGTCTAAGAAATCAAAGCATGGAAACTCCCTGAACAAAGAATCACAGCTTGCCAAGTTGGCTTTAGCTGATCCAGACAGACTGTTACAGAGGCCCACAAATGACTGATAGTAGTTGAGTGTGGAAAGATTACTGCCATCTTATAGTTACAGAGGATGGCAGAAAATGGGATGGAAACTAAGAGATGAAAAGACAAAAAAAATAGAGGAAAAAAATACATCACTGAAACCAGCTGTACCTGCAGTCAGAATTACCCCCAGGGTTATCACTTGTAAAAGAAAACACTGCCACCACCATTTTCTATGTTACTTTGAGTTGATTTTCTTTCACTTGAAAACAAGAGTGTTTACTGACCTACTGTTTTTCCCAATTCCCTTTCATTTGTAGTAATAAAGGGACAAGATAATGGTAGCAAGGAACAGCAGATTAACTATTCAAAAAATCCAATTGCCTACTTAATCAATAAGCAAGTGAACTAAACAGACACTTCTCAAAAGAAGAAATACAGATGGCAAAAATATATATGGAAATATGTTCAACATCATTTCTAATTAGGGAAATGTAAATCAAAACTACACTAATATTTCATCTCACATCAGTCAGTATGGCATTCACCAAGAACATAAATAATAGATGCTGGAGAAGATATGGGGAAAAAGGAACACTTTTATAATATTGATGGAATTGAAAATTATAACTATTATGGAAATCAGTATAGAGTTGGGGGGGCATCCGAAACTCCATCCAGTGCTTGACAAAGATCCTCTGGAGGATGTTTGCAAAGGCTCATCCTAAAGGGAATTGCCAGATGTTTTGCTGTGGAGCATGGTGTTTTTTCTGCTGTGTTTTTCTGATAATATATTAATCATTTAAGTTTGAACAGATTCCTTAAGGGGACGAGGGGAATACAACAAAAATTCCAGAAAATATTACCTACAATCTGAAAGACAATGGGTCTTTACCACTAACAAAGTCAAAAATAATTTTGCAAACATACAATGAGTCCCTGAAAGTCTCTGGAGAAAATAGATATAGATCTGCCTTTGTCTCCAACAGGCTGGTTAAATTCTAACAATGGTTTTGTTTATGTGTGGTGGTGGGGTAAAAGAATAAGGTTTCACAACATTTCTTCCTTCCTACAAAGAATAGGTCACCCCTATAATAAACGTTGGTGCACAATGCCCTGTTCTGGAAAAAAGAGCTACATAAGACAAGGTAATCTGTTCAGTAAAAAAACTTGGCCATGAGAACCATTGCGACTGTTGCCCTCCTGTAGCCCTTAACTCAGCAATTTAGATATTAACCAGATGGACCAAGTAGAGATGGTCACATGAGATTACTTGTCTATTGCTTTAACCGGGAGAGTAATAAGAATAGTCTTAGGTCACATAGAGTTTAGATATTAAGGAAATAAACATTGTATTAGCTCATTGACATAGTTAGATATTCTTAAAACAATTGTGATTAGGTAAGGAAAATCTGTAAGATTGCTGTTTTCTGCCTATGCTTTGGAAACTTCTTTAATTTCATTAATCACAAGACTACCATTATAGCCTGAAGAAAAATGTATATAAACTCAGCCCTCCCCAGAATAAAGTGGGAGTGATTGCACCAGAACTAGAGTCTGTGTCTTTCATTCTCCATCCATCCCCAACGCTGTCTCCCCGCGCCCGGTTACCTGAGCGGAACCCATGGACTCCTGCTAGGGCTGGACCCCAGCATAGTGTTCTGCTCAAAAGACTGTTCATTGAATGACCATATGACCCAGCTATACCACTCATTGGTATTTATCTTGAAGAATTGAAGTCATCATACTAAAGGGATACATACTTATCCAAATATATATAGGGTCTCAATTCACAATTACTAAACTATGGAACTGGCCTACATGTCCATCAATTGATGAACAGATAAAGAAATGTGGTAGAGATACACAATTGATTTTTATTCATTCATAAAGAAAAATAAAATTGGGTCATATGCAGAGAAATGCATGGAACTAGAGACAATCATGTTAAGTGAAATAAGTCAAACTGAAAGGTGATGGATTATTTGTCTCCCTAGAGAAGATAGAGAGAGAAAAAAGGAAAACAAAGCTGGGATGGATCTCCTAAAAATCAAATGGTGATCAGTAAAGTAAAGGAACCAAGGGGTAGGACCAAGTGGGGAGGGAGGGAAGAGGTGCTGGGGAATCATATTGGTTAAATAATATTGTGTATGTGTATGTACAAATATGTAACATCTGAGCATTATGTACAAATATAATGCACTAATAAAAATTTGGAGAAAAGAAATTAAATCCATACAATTCTTGAGAATGACCTAATTCAGGCCACATTTTGGAGCACATCTTTCATGAATCCTAGAGACTTGCTTCTGCTTTCATATGCCCCTCCTTATGCAAAGAAAGTTAAAATTTACATTGTTCTAGTGGCTTGTATGGAGATGAATATAATCCAGGACATATTAAATTCATTTATTTTTCTTTAGATTTCAAAATAAAACATTTCCATGGGATGTCAGCACTATTATGCCTATTATGTCCAATGGATAAATGGACTCTGAAAGAGCTTACTTTTTTCTGTATTATATATAGCATTTTCTCAGTAGTCATGTTTATAAACAACTATTTTCAAGCAAATCATATATCAGTAGATCTACAATGCATATTAAGAACTATATCACCTGGGGCATCCACTATGTGGAGGAGAAAGACAGTCCTGGTGTTTAGCTCTATATTGTACTTTCTCCCTTTGAGTTTTCCTGAAGAGTTGGAAAAACCAGAAAGCTTGACAATGTATCTGAAGTAAGATCAATGCAGATCTTGAGAACTCTTTAAAATATTTAGTGTTTACAGGACTGGTGACTTCTGGGAAACTGATGCAGTGCAAATACCCACCTTCAAATCCCAATTCTTGCAATCAAATAAGAAAGGTTTCAGTCATGTCACTCCAAGTAACAGACATGAGTTTATTGAAGTGATAGTACAAGGGAAAGGGGACACTCTCAAGGGTGAGTGGATTCTATCAGAGATGAGATAGAAGTGTTCCTCTCCTTCACTTTCGTTTTATTGGAGGATCTCAGGAAAGTTTAAGAGAACCCTGCTCAAGTCCACCTTTTGACTTTTGACTGACAGCTGGGTGACATCAGACTGTTATGTCCCCACTGCCAATGACAAGTCTAGGTCACCTTGGCCCATGCTGATTCTAACTGGATTCTTAATAAATTCCTAGAGGTTATTTTTATCACTCTGAGTTTTATGGTCTGGTCTGCAGAAAGGGTCACAAAAGTCTCACACTTCAGAGTAACATGAGTCCCTCTTATCAACATTAATTTAGGCCCACTTTTTTCTGCAGAATATAGGTAATGTGCTGAGGAATATGCCATAGCCAATCCACTTATTCCAGGCAGGGATGTAGGTAAATTGATTCTTGGAAAAGAAAACATGTGGGGGACATCACAGTGGGCCCACTTTAAAGAATATTTCCCTTAATTAGAGTGGGGTTCTCACCACTCAAAGCTATCTGTCCCCTAATGACATGGGAAATCAGGATCAATTCCCTGGAGTTGAATATTGACAACTGAGTGAGCCAAAACTTGCATAGAAAACAAGTTTTATTTAAAAGAAATAAGAGAGATAGTAGACTCCCCAAGAGATGAGCTGGGACCCAGAGTTGGTGCTCCTGGGTGTGGGAATATTTTGCTTTTTGATAGACCCCTACCTCATTTATTTCATGTGGACTTTTCTGAGGCAGGAAAGTGTAACCTCAAGGTTTAATTACTTGAGTTGGAAATTGTGATACTTCTAATCTGGAGGTATTAGCTATCAGTTGACCTTGAGCTTGTAAGTGCTATCCAGAGGTTAGCTGTTAGCAACTCATTTGCTTTTCTTTGATAAACATTTGAAGGTCCTTTGCTCCTGTCCTTTAGCAGTTCAGCCTAAGTCACACTAGGGTTCAGGATGTGTTCCCAACAGTGGGTTCCTGACCAGTATTTGTTCCACCAGAGAAATTGATCACAATGCAGATTCTCAGGCCACATCTCAGACCTGCAATATGTGACTCAGGGTGGCTCAGGAATCCTATTTTTATGATCCTTCCTGATGCACACTTGGAGCTAACTACTTATGTCTTGTTTTGATTTCTCCTCCAAGAGTAGGATCTTTTTTAACCTTTTTACAAAAAACTTTTTATGGTAACCTCACTCACCCCGGCAGACAGGCATCCAGTATTAGCCAGTTACAATCAAGGTGCACAGACTCTGAGATACAAGGAGCTAGGCTTATGGTTTCTTAGTACTCAGCAGTCCAGGGAATGCTGTTGCAGTGTTCCCTGTGAGACCTTCAAATACAGATAAACCTAAGTCACAACCCTGTAAACGTTTTGACTCACTTCTCTGGAGGTTAAAGCTAAAACAAATTTATTGTGAAATAAGTTCTGGAAATCATGTTGCTGTTCTGTGACCACTATTGAGAGGACCAGTTTGGGAAGATCATTTCTTTTTTAATATGGAAGATCATGGGTCATGGTGCACAGATCCCTGACATTGCCCCTCATGACCACTAGATGTCATGGATGCACTTACCTGCTGGGACCTGGGGCGCCTGCAGTCACTCTCCCTGCTTCTCTGGGTCCTATCATAGTCCCTGAATCATCAGCGTGCTGGGGTTAATTGTAGTGAGGTGTCAAGGAAGTGATATGCATCCAGGGGCTTTGACTAGAGTGAGCAATGGCCATGATACTGTGGCAGAAAAGTTCTTTAGAATTTTACAGTCTTCCAACCCATGCAGAATAAGCTGATTATCTTCCCACAATCCTGAGTCCTGAGAGGTAGCAGAGATCTAATCACAGACCCTAATACCAATCCCGAAGAGGAGAGTTCATAAAGTGGTGACAGGCCATTTTCTTCTCATAAGAAGTCTAATCTGTAAAGACAAAAAAAAAAAAAAACTGTCTTTTTTGATGCTTTGAAGTGTCCACTGGAAGGTAACTGAGGAGGTGGGAATAGAATTAGCATGTGAATCTTGGGTTTAAGAATGGCTCCACTCCTGACTATGGAGGGCTTTTTTCTGCTCCTTTGCCTCTTCTGTGAACCAACTTTGCTGCCATGACAAGAGTATGTATGCAACAGGAACCATGTTTGCACACTTACTTTTCTGAGATTCAGCTGTCTTCCTATCTTCCCACCACTGACAGACCTTCCTATTCCCCTCATGAAAATGGGATGGCCTAACAGAATGACAGGCCTGGGCACACACCTTGAGAAGCTTTCTAGGTTTGGCATTGCTGTAAGTGTGCCTTGGGTTTGTTTAAATCAGGTATGGTAAGACTCATAGAAAGAGTTTTGACTCTCACACATGGCTATGTCTTCCTATAAAGAGGTGTGCAGGACCATGTGGGAAGTATTGAAGGACTATGGAAAATAATATTCCTATAAGGCAGCTCACCAAGAAAATGGAGTATCTGTGTGTCTTGGAAGGAGGGAGGGAAAATTGGTCAAACATTAAACCTCACCCAGGGCATTCTGTGGCAGGCAAGACCCGGGGCCGAGGGTTATGCCACATGCATCCAAAGATGGTGATTGGCAGAGAGCCAAAGGGTGTGCTGAGTGCACCTTGAGAAAAACAGGTAGCATTTACCATTGGCTGTATAATAATTAGTTCACCCGCCTAGCGTGTGGACAGATATATCTTACATGTATGCTTGAGCTCGTGATCGCTTGACCCTTAATAGGATTGGATGGACATATCTGGCTACAATTGCATATGCATGAGACTGCTAATATATTGAGGGTGTTATCCACATAAAGCGGAAGCTGCTTCATGAACTTCTGCAAAGTACGTGTCATTTGTCCCGCTGGTCAGTGGCAAGAGGCAGCATTCTTTTCTAATAACAATGGACCCTTGGGGGAAAGGATGGATATGAAATGCTGGTCCTAAATCCTGGCCTTTCTCATGGAAAATTAGTCCTAAATGACAATGGGCAAGATTTGAGTACTCATTCAACAGGATCCAGAATCTTATCTCCCAGATAACAGTTTTTGCCTTTTTACAACTACCCTCCTAAAGTTTTAACCTGTAAAACTAACCCCTGATGGTCAAAATGGCATGTACATGCTTTCCAATTACATCATTTTACCCTATAAAACCAATATCTCATCTATAGTTGATGACCATTTTCCCATCCAGAAAGTAAACCCCCACAGTGCCCAAGTCCATGAAGGAATAAAGTCTTCTCTGAATCCGCTGAGGTCTGCCTCTTGTCTTTTTGTGTTTACAGTAAGAACCCTTTCTTTACAGCCTTCAAGTTTTCTTACTTTTGGTAGGGCTCTCACAAGTGTACATGTTAAGTTACAGTAGAAAACTCACAAGTGTACATCTTAAGTTATACTAAAAAAAAAAAAACTTTGCTTTTCATTTTAGTTGGCCACGTACAACTGCTCAGGTTGTACTCTCCTGCCAGGATGGATCAGTTCATACTGGTCTTGATGACCAAATGTGACTTCTCTTGGAAGTATCAGTACCATTTCTGTCTCCAATGATCCTCTTCTTTGTAGAAGGTGCACCATGAGCTGGCTTTCTATTCTCTATAGACCTCTTGATCTTCCTGATTGGCAGACCAGATGATTCATCAGAACTTCAGAGTCCTTAGAGGAGTCCCTCCTATCATTGTCTGAATACTTGCTGACCTTGGAGGACAAGGGACAAATATTGGCTGCTTTTTCCTTGGTCCTTTCACTTCCTTGAGTTTGGTCTCCAAGTTTTTTGTTTTTAAACATCCAGCAAGGCAGTTTCACAGGTCTTAAGGAAGGAGTGACAGGTTATAGCTTCAATATCTCTAATTGTACAGTCATTTACCCCTTCTCTTTAATTGGGTTCAGTATCAGTAATGGAAGTATTACATTGAATCAGTCCTCTATAGATGATTATACATTACATCAAATTAACTTAGGCTGTTATATTAGAAGATACAGTTGTGTAAAGTACTAACACATAACAACTAACGCTTAGAAGGAAAATACAAAATGAAATTAAAAATAGCCAAAATGCATTCAGTTTGTATAATAACTATGTTTCAAGAAACACAACTTTTTATAATACCAAACCTATTATTATTTATATCATATCTCCTTTTATTTTGAGACAACAGTAATCTTTACAACAAAAATTGATTTTTTGAATACAACTTTAAATGACCATAAATCTAATGTATTTCATAGTCATTCTAACATGGAGTAAAGTAGGAGGCAGAGCCTTATCTCAGGTTAGGTTGGACTTTTCACAAATAGCAATACATTATATCTGAAACATGAATCAAGAAAAGCTAAAGAGATTTTTGATCTTTTTTGTTGAAAAGTGGCAAAATGCTTGTATATTTTACAATATCAACTTTTAAATAGATCAGGCTATTATTATCTTTTTAAAGTACATTTAAATTTTTACCCCAGTTTATAAGTAACATAAAATTTTACATATATCTTATTGATAAGAGGTTCAGTTACAGAATACTAAATGATATTAATTTTCAATTTAATTTTTTATTTCTTTTTTTAATTCACAAACTTTATTAAATTGGAATGGAATGAAAGTTTTTGTTCCTGAAGTCCAATGTAGTGCACATTTGTGGCCCAGAAACCAACCATACAGGAGTTACAGAGTGTTTTCATTCATTCACAAAATGAAATGAAGTTTCTAGGATGTTACTCAATTCTAAAACCCTGATTTTTTTTTTTACCATTTGTGTAATCATAAATTTACATAGGGTAATGTTGTTTCATTCATTCTGTTATTTTTCCCCTTCCCCCCCACCCCTCCCATCCCTCTTTTCCCTTTATACAGTCCTTCCTTCCTCCATTCTTGCCCCCCTCCCTAACCCTAACTCTAACCCTAACACTAACCCCTCCCACCCCCCATTATGTGTCATCATCCACTTATTAGCGATATCATTCGTCCATTGGTTTTTTGAGATTGGCTTATCTCACTTAGCATGATATTCTCCAGTTTCATCCATTTGCCTGCAAATGCCATAATTTTATCATTCTTTATGGCTGAGTAATATTCCATTGTATATATATACCACAGTTTCTTTATCCATTCATCAGTTGAAGGACATCTAGGTTGGTTCCAGAATCTGGCTATTGTGAACTGAGCAGCTATGAACATTGATGTGGCTGTATCTCTGTAGTATGCTGATTTAAAGTCCTTTGGGTATAGGCCAAGGAGTGGGATAGCTGGGTCAAATGGTGGTTCCATTCCAAGTTTTCTAAGGAGTCTCCACACTGCTTTCCAGAGTGACTGCACTAATTTGCAGCCCCACCAGCAATGTAAGAGTGTACCTTTCTCCCCACATCCTCGCCAACACCTGTTGTTGCTTGTATTCTTGATAATCGCCATTCTAATTGGGGTGAGATGAAATCTTAGGGTGGTTTTGATTTGCATTTCTCTTATTACTAGAGATGTTGAACATTTTTCCATATGTTTGTTGATTGCTTGTATATCTTCTTCTGTGAAGTGTGTATTCATTTCTTTAGCCCATTTGTCAATTGGATTATTTACATTCTTGATGTAGGGTTTTTTGAGTTCTTTATATATTCTGGAGATTAGCGCTCTATCTGAAAAAATAAATGACCTAACACTACAGCTCAAAGCCCTAGAAAAAGAACAAACCAACACCAAAAGTAGTAGAAGACAGGAAATAGTTAAACTCAGAGCTGAAATCAATGAAATTGAAACAAAAGTAACAATACAAAAAATTGACAAAATAAATAGTTGGTTCTTCAAAAAAATAAACAAAATTGATTAACCTTTAGCCACACTAACAAAGAGAAGATGAGAGAAAACCCAAATCACTAAAATTCGGAATGAACAAGGAAATATCACAACAGACACGACTGAAATACAAAACATAATTAGAAGCTATTTTGAAAATCTACACTCCAACAAAATAGAAAAATTTGAAGACATCAACAGGTTTCTAGAGACATATGAATTGCCTAAACTGAACGAGGAGGACATACACAATATAAATAGACCAATTTCAAGTAATTTTTTAATTCTATATAATTTTAAATTACCAATTTAGTCAACTTTAGTTTAAAGAACGCTAGTTTGGTAAAGTGCTCTTCCAATCTTTATATTTATAATGTGCATCATAGAAGAACATGAGTGTACTTAATATACAAAGAACTAATAGTTTGTATCACCATTATACAGATGTCCTTATATGAACTAGGTTTAATTTTCACAGTAAAATTCAGAATCCACAAATATTTACAGACTTTCAGAGTTTAGCAATACTAGTGAAAATAAATGATAGCTTTAAATCTCTTATTTAGATAAATAAATCCCTCTTATTTAGGGAAAAGTGTAAATAATTCAAATTAGTCCTAGTCAAAGCAGAGAGATATAGGTAGCTTTTCTAAATGGCAGTTTTGCCCTATGCCAGATGTTAGGTATAAAAGATAGCACCCTAAATCTATATAAACTTTCATTTTTAAGCTTTTATAGAATATTTAGGTAAGGCTCAGACAAATATATTTGGTTTCAGATGTATACATATTTCTAGTCTGGTATATTTAGGTAATTCATAAAATCAAGCCTGGTCAAGATCTTAAGTCATCTGTTTCTCTGACACAGAAAAAACCTAAAAGTAATTGACATCACTTTTTATTATTTTAAAGCTGTCAAATCTTTCACAATTGGTATTCATCAGTGTGAGGTTTTTTTAACACGCAGAAGCAGCAAAGGATATCTGGCAAAGCAGACTCATTGTACCATTTAAACAACTGTCCAGGAGAGAATGAGTGCCTCTTCTTTAATTATTATTATTTTATTTTCACAGACAGCATTTTGATTCATTATACACAAATGGAGCACATATTTTTCTTTCTATGGTTGTGCACAATGTAGATTTTTACCATTTGTGTTATTTTACATGAACATAGGGTAATGATGTCTGTCTCATTCGACCATTTATTATACCCTCCTCCCTCTCATTTGCCTCTATGTAATTTAAAGCTCCTCCATTCTTCTCACAATGACCACCTACCTCCCCAATTATGAATCATTATCTACTTATCAGAGAAAACATTCTGCCTTTGGTTTTTTGGAATTGGCTTGTTTCACTTAACAAGATGCTCTCCAGTTGCATCCATTTATCTGAAAATGTCATAATATTATTCACCTTTATGACTGGATAATAATCCATTATGTATATATACCACAGTTTATCCATTCATCTGTTGAAGAGCATATAGTTTGGTTCCACAATCTAGCTATTATAAATTGAGTTGCTATTGTTTTATTTTCCCCCTGGGGCAAGTTATTCCCTCCTAAAACTAATCTTGGATAAGAAAACATTGATCACTTTTCCCAGGGTCACTTTTTCTTAAAAGAACTTTTGCACTTCTAGTAGACCTCCAACAGTGCAAGTTCTGATTTCTTTTCCTTGAAGATACTTGCACTTGAAGTTTTTAATTTTGGTGTGAATGTGCTATCTGTACATTTAGTTTATACAACAAAATTTATCACAGCAAAGGGATTAGACAGTTTGGCATATTTAAATACATGCCTTAAATCTTTTATTTTTTTTTCCAATTTACACTCAAGGGATTGTAACACAGGTTATTGTTTGACTAGTCTCCCTTACCATCACCATAATGCCATCAACTTTAAGTGAGTTCCCCATTGTTAATTGTACCCAGAGACTATCTCTTTACATACTCTTGTATTTAAAGGCACTGTCTAGTGAAGATCACAGAAATTATTAGGGACCTGTTTCTTCAGAAATCAGCAGGCCAAAAGACAGGTGTCTGAATTCATGGGGACTCAGGGAAACTTTTGAATTTTAGCTTTGTGGGGAAGAAGGAAGGCCTGCACCCATAAGTGACCCGTGATCATAAAGACAATATCTTAATAATGGCAGATATTTTTGTCTTCACATTATAATTTAACAATATTAGAACCCATTGTTTCATTTCTTGTGATTGGTATCCTTTATCTTCCATCCCCATTAAGATAGCTTAGTTAATCATCAATGAATATAATGGGCCCCAGATAGGGTTTTTTCATATGTAAAGGTAACCCTGTGGGGTTAATCATTCCAGTCCACTCCTCTGACACAGAGTGGCAAAAATATAAAAATGGGAGTGGACTCAAATAAAAGTTACAAAACTTAAGACTTAAGAACTAAAAGCACACAGCCAAAATAGAAAATTAAGGACCAAGTCTACAGTCTTCATTCCTTCCCAACAATTGTACAGAATAGATTCCAATAATTAGCCTTAAAATTTTTAATATCTGTTAAGCATGGACTCTGATAAACATCTTTTTCCAAAGCCTAAATTATGAACTAGTATACTCAAGGGAGAAGCTTTCCCCCTCACATCACAGGGAGATCCATCTCTTTTTCTCCTTTCATTCAAAACTAATTTTATTTCTTTTACTTTTGTCCCCTGCCACTATCCATGAATTTTATTCCTTGAATCCAAGGGGCAAGAACCCAGAAAGAAAATCAGTGAAGTCTATAGTTCATATATATTCACTCATCTGCAAAAGCTGTGAACTGAGTCCTGTTTTCAAACTCTGGTTTCATTCTCATGGGCAAAGAGTGGCTGGAAAGTAAGGTAGAGGCCACATCCTCCTTGTTATTTCTCTATAGACCAGGCAGCTTTCCTGGGATTTTTTTTTCTACTTTATATCAGGACTGTGTCCCTGATCCACAGCAATATGATTTGTGGCTGTCTTGGGCAAGACCGAGAAATAGTACTCTGACAGTTAGCACTGATTGGAAAGAAAAAATATCCTACTTTGTTGTCTTGCCCTACTCACACATTAGTGGGAGCACCTTTTTACATCCAACTTAGTATTTGCCTGTTAAGATTTATTACATAATTGTATACATGCCTGTTCACACAGAATCTTTTGTTTATTTTACCTCTGAGAGACCAACTCCCAAGTGCAAGATTGTAATAATACAGAAAATCATTCAAAGTGCAAAGTGCTACAGTAAAACATCATCTTTTCTTATACAGGCTTATACCTATAGGTGGCCCATTCATTCAACATCTTTCCCAGGAAACAATCTGTAGAATCAACACAGTATTTTCCATGTCTTAAGTGACTAGAAACAAATGCAAACAAAAAAACCTAGAGACAGACAAAGTGGATCCCCAAACCATGACTGACAGAGGGAAACCTTTAAAACAGACAGACAAGATGAGGGAAATTCCCCCAAGTTCCAAACTACCAGTTAACCATGACTTCTACACCAGTGGCACCATAGATGTCCCCAATAAAGGGACCAGATATTACCACAAAGGGGAACCAGATGTGTAGAATCAAGGGTCTTGGTGTGTACACTGTGGGAGATTACCAAATGGCTGAGGTATCCAGACATTATGCATTCAGTTTCCTTTTTCTCATAGTACACCAAGATGGAGCAATCCTTAAAATGTAGAAAAGGAAGACTGGAGTTTCCTGAAGCAAAGGGATCTTCAGCAGCTGCTGGGAATTCCTCAGTCACATCCTTTACTTACAGGAATTGCTCCTCTGGTTAAACCCAAGGCAAGTTCTTCCATCTACTAATTTTTGAGGAGTTAGCTCTAAAAAAGTTTGCCATACATCTTCATTCAGCATGAAAATGCAGTTTATTTCAATGCCAGTCCTACCTAAGAAAGCTAAGTTGGGAGCTGCTGCTCTTGGGTCCCCAGGTAGGGGAACAAATTTGTAACCAAATGCTCTGTCCTTGTCCCCAATGACAATTAAATAACAAGAGCATGGTTTTGAGAATAAGAAAAAAATATTGCTTTGTTAGCAAAGGAGAAACACAGGGGACTCCTGTTACAAAGACTGTGATTCTCCCCATCAAGAGGAACAAGGGTATGTTAAAGAAACTCTTCAAAGGCTACATTCCAGGTGTGCCTTGACAGAAGGTCCCAGTGCAGACTGATGGTGTGCTAACATTGACTTGTCAATTTGGAAGTTATTCATTTCCCAGATCTTCTGGCACATATCTCCTTTCTGTGAACCACAGATAACTCAATGTAATCTTGTTCCCCAGTCCCAGGTTATGGAGAGAGACAGGGAGAAAAGGAAAAGGAAAATATACCGCTTTTAAAAATAATACTCAGATCTATATTCAAAAAGTGAAGTGGACCACTTTCACAATTACACCCACCTCCTCTGCTTCAGGGCTGCTGTGTTTGAAGCTAGGACTGTCTGAGACAGTGGACAAATTGATGAATTTTGAGTTCATAGAAAATCAACCCTCATGCCCTGAGATGACTCAAACAAACCCATAAATCTTTCATGGCCCTTTCAAATTGAAGTTGGGGCCACCATCATCACCTGGAAACTAGGAGTGAATTTTCTATAAAATATATACCAGCATATCTGTGGCCCTTTCTGTCTTTGGTTCTATCTGCACTGTACTGGTACATACCTCTGGTGCTCTCTGTTATATTCCTAGGGATTTTTATTCACAAAGTAGCAGTATTGAAGAGAGATCTTTATGAAGATGTCCTTGGAAAACAGGAAAGTTCAGTTGTTGTGGAGACATGCAAAGATGTAAAGCACTCCTTAATTTATACCTGCATGTCATCCCTTACTAGCTCCATGACATAAAGTAAGTATTTGATTTTATCTATCTTGAATTTCACCTTCTTTAAGAAGGATTAGTAGGAATATTAAAGAGCCCAGTAAGCACTTACTACTTTATAGCATTTCAGTGAACACTCAGTAACTATAGCTTCTATCATATTAAAATTATTTACAAGGGATGTGATTGTTCTGTCTTAAACACAGCAAAAAGTGAGTCTGACTTTTGCAAAGACTGAGACTTGAAGAAGTATGGGAGAACAAAAATAACTGAATTTGAAGGCTTTATTTCAAACTTTATTGAATCTAAAATCAGCCGCTGAATCCCAGAGGAGATTTCATCTGGTGCTAGGGCTGACCATGATGCCTTGAACATGGATGCCAGTGCTGTTCCCTGGGGATTGGTGTGCATCTTCCACAGATGCCTGGAGGTCTTTTCCCTGGGTGCCACTGCTGTAGGCACCTGTGCCACAGATGAACATGATGCTCCTGCCACAGGTGCCCAGAGGTCTTTCTCCAGGTCCTGCTGCTGCTCTTGATGCTGTCACAGTTACCTTCCCTCAATGGTGCCTTGTACACTCAGTTGCCAACTACAGTGCTGCTGCTGCTACCACTGACACCAAAGTTCTTGCTGCTCCCAGAAGGTCACCTAGAGTTCTCCTATCTGTGTGCTGCTGGACTTGCAGCCAGAACCAGAGCTGCCACTGCTGCCACAGTCCCCCCACCTGCTGCCAACACCAATGATGACTGCAGCTCTTGCTGAAACCCTGCCAGCTACCATCGACTCATGCTACTATCACTTCCAACACTGCCCAGAAGTCCACTGCCAGGGAGTCTCAAGGCAGGTTGCATACTGTCACATTCATTTTAAGATTCTGGACAGAGCCTTGGGTTAGTTTTGGGTGCCAGTGTGTTTTGTTCCACTTGTGGGTTGCTCCCATATCATTATGGCATCACAGTGTTGCTCTTAATAAAATACTGGCAAGCAGCATAGAAAAGCATATTAAAAAGTTCAAGTGCATCATGATCAAGTGGGTTTTATCCCAGGGATGCAATGTTGGTTCAACATATGGAAAACAGTAAATGTAATAGAACACATAAACATACATAAGGAGAAGGATAGCATGGTTATTTCAAGAGATATAAAAAAGCATTTGAAAAAGTGGAACACACATTTTTAATATACTAAAGAAACTAGGGATAGATGAAAATTACCTTGACATTGTGAAGGTTATATATGATAAACCTAAGGCAGACATTATAAAAAAGGAAAAGAATTGAAAGCATATTCTCTAAAAACAGTAAAAGCAAGCATGCCCACTTTTCCCACTATGATTCAGCATAGTCCTTGAAACTCTAACCAGAGCAATTTGGCAAAAGAAAAGAAGAGTTCCAATTATTTCTGTTTGCTGACTACATGATCCTGCATTTAGAAGAACCAACAAAATTCACCAGAAAACTTTTAGAATTCATAAATAAATTGAGGAAAATAGTACAATACAATGTCAACACCCATAAGTCAATGGCATTCTTATATACGATGATTAATCTGCTGGAAAAAAAATTGGGAATATGATACCATTCACAATATCTGCAAAAATAAAAAAAATACTTGGGAATCAATCTAGCAAAAGAAGTGAAGTACTTCTTCAATGAAAATTAAAGAACATTAAAGAAAGAAATTGGAAAAGACCTTAGAATACAAACAAAATAGGTCTGGATAGTTCACTTTTCAAGTTCCATGGATTCAATCCCCAGTAGCCCTGAAATAAGAAAAACATGTCATATGAGTTACTCATTGAAGTTGAGATATTTATAATATATCCAAGAAGACAGAGTTATTAGATTAGTAAGAATCCAATGCAGGGGTCAAGAGGAAAATTACTTCTGGAAATATAAATTAGAGAAAAATGAAGTAAAAGGGAGATAGATAAAAGGACAGAAATGGTAAAAACTGTTCTTGAGAAAACCTATAGAAGAAAAGAAGGCAATAAAATATTTGTATATAAGAGGAAAATGAAGACAAATAAGTTAAAAATTTAAATTGCAAAAACTGTGGTGGAACTATGACAGGAAAAGGTCAGCTCTTGATAAGGCATGTGGCATTCATCACTGACCACTTCTATGAAGTGACACCCTTCAATATACCCTTGGGACCAGTCACAATTCTAACTTTCTCAAAAATGTATTTAGTATTTATCTATTTCTAAAACGTTAAATGATAGAAGATGATTGTACACATTTTTGGGGCACACATAGATATTTTGATTTGTGTATAGAAAATCTATCACGGTGAAATGTGAATCACATCTTGTATTGGGGACACTCAAATTTGTATTTTCTATTTTGAAATACATAAATTATTGTTGGCAACAGTCACCCTTCTATGCTAGGAACCATGAGTACTTAAACTCTTCCATATGCTGTGAGAGCATACATAATAGATCATAATCTTAGTCTAGAGACTGAGAAAGAGTTTTCTCAATTGGATAACAAATAGATCAAACTATGAAGAGTTTGTAACAAGTAGGTGAGAAAAAGTGCAAATACTTCAAGAAGATGAAAAGCAATGCTAGAATGTCTTCAGAAAGACAGCATAAACTATTACAGTTACTGGCAAACATAACTGAAAAATCATAGAATGCATTTCGGCTGGACAGTAATGGAGATAATGTTAAAAAAAATGTCAAGGGCCAAACCACATATGATCCTGTCATCTGTCTTAAAGATACCAATAGAAATATTTTAGAAAAAAAGTCATTAAATTTTTGAAGTAGTGTGCTGATCTGGTGGGGGACATTTGTATTTCCATTACTTAATCCTATTTTGCTGTTGTCTGGAAAGCAAGTTCAATGACAAATGATTGCACTTAGGGAAATGACTTAGAAAACAGCTCTTCAAAAGAAACTAGGTGGAATTGTCTACTTGGTGTAAGAAAAGATGTAGAAGAGGAAGTGATTTCCAATTTATTAGGACTTGAAATAGGCAGAAAACACACATGATGTAGGTTATACTTTAAAGAAAAAAATGGTGTTGAATAAAAATTCTAGAGACCAAGAGGTCTCTCAGAGAGATTTTTTAAAAATTATTCACTGAATATAAAAAATGCTAGAAAAAAGAATTGGTTCTGAGGCACACACCCTAAGACATCAGAATTATGGTTAAGAAGCACTTGAGAAATTGTCTTTCAGCTCTAAAAGGCCAGAGTATTTTATAGTGGAAGTATATGGAGAAGAACATATATTGCTCACATTGAACCTAAGTTTGCTTCAGATGAGAACAGAAGGACAATGCAAAGTTAGGAAATGTTGATGATAGGACAAGTTTGGGAATGTAAGAATAGCTGCTTCTCCTTGACTGGTAGAGAATGTAAAGCAATTTGGGGTTCATGCTCCTGGGACTTTGAATGGAGAGTTGGAATGTACACTAAGAAGTTAGGAGAAGTTGTTTTTGCTCTGTTTTCTCTGTTCTTCTGTAACTATTAATTGAAATGCTTTCTTAACATCTCCTCTCTTCCATTCTCTGGCTTTTAATGAAATTATGACATCTCATTTTTTTAATCAGTGGATATTGCAACTTTGTGTTTTTAACATAGAAACTAGATATTCAAAATTATGAATCAATAAAATAGGGAAAACATTTCACTTTCCAAATTTACCTTGGGGCAGAAGAAGTTTCAGTGTGAATTATGGTTGGGCTGAAACTGAGATGTCCCTTACAAGTGTAGCCACAGAAGTTCAGAAGAAAATGTGGTATTCAATATATATTTCAGTACATTTCCTTAAAGTGAATACATAAATGACTGAATAAAGAAGGCATTCAACAACTTTATTTGTTACCAAGAGAAGCAGAACATATTCACTGTTGAATAATAGAAATTGAACAGATAACTAAGTTTCTTGCCATAGTTCATCTGGAAACATCAAAGAAAGATTCAAAATAAAATACTTATAAATCAAGAATAATAATGTGGAGAAAATAAAATAAATTAGAAAGGAAGTGCAAGGTTTTATGAAATTACATTGAGACCAGAAGTTCTTTTCTTATAAATTGCAATACTTTCTGTGTTGCACTCATTGGAAACTTAATTCATACACATGACTATGCCAATTTCATAATCTTATAAGTGGCTTTTTTTATATATGTTACTGCCAGTCTTGTCTTTAGAACATACCATGGAAATATGAGATAAATGGGATTTGTAATGAGAAAAAGTTATTTTTATTATACCATCTTGAATAAATTCATAAGAAAAAATGTAACTAAAATATCATGACTTTTATATTATATATAAAAAGTATTTTTATAGATTATATACCTATAAGAATATTTCTTTTTTGATATCTTTATTTATTCTTATGTGGTGCTGAGGATCTTAGCCAGTGCCTAACACATGCAAGTCAAGTGCTCTTCTACTGATCTATAGTCCCATACCCAAGAATATTTCCTTTAACTTAGCATTCACTAATGTTAGGCATTATCCAGGAGTATTTCTTACAAGTTGTATCTTATTTTAATTCTTCTTTTTCTATTCTATTTTCTGTGAGAGATTAAATATAGTATTTTAAGTATAATGATATTATATTGGAATATATTTTTTAATTCAAATAAAATCTTCTCTAATTTTATAATCAATTTTATTCTTCCATAATTTATTTTACTGAAAATAGGGCATACTCATAGTATATATATCAGCAATTTATGATCTTTCAATAGAGGAAAATTTATGTTTTGATTTTGAACATTGTTTTCAACATAAAAACATCTTATGTACATAGACATTAAGGTATTTATTCTATAGTACTCAGAAATTTTTTTTGGTATCTTTATTAGTTCACTTAGTTATTTCTGGGTCACTTTTTGTGGACTTATTTTACTGTTCTTTATACATCATATTTTCCTCATATTTTGGCATTCCTGATAATTTCTATTGAATACTGGAACTGTTCATTTTATAATGTTTTTTATTGATAAAAATTCTTCTGTTGCAATTATTATTTTGTTATTTTTAATATTTTATGGTTATTATTCTTTGCAGATCTAGGAATTGAACTCACACTACCATGGAATTACATCTCCAGTCCTTTATTTTGAGATGGGATCTCATTACATTGCCTAGGCTGTACTGGAATGTGGGATCCTCCTGCTTTGACTATCCACATTACCGAGACTGCACATGAGTGCCACTGTGCAAAGATAGAAAACAAAATTGATTTTAAATTGGACAGTTTCTTTTTTCTTTTTTAAACTGGAGATTGCACTCCACTCCCCTGATTGGACCATTTCAATAGAAATCTCTTCTCTCACTTACTCGCTCTCCACTGGGAAACAGGTGGAGGCATCCATTCGTGGCTCAGGGGAGAAGGCCACATATGCACAGCAAGCCACCACAGCCCCCACACTCCCTTCAGTTCTGTGCATCCTGAGCAGAGTCCAGGAGGAGGAGGAGCCCACACCTGGCCGGCAGCCTAAACCAGGTGTCACGCCTTGCCTTGGAGGCATCCCCACATGTGCTGATGAGTGGGCAGTGCTGTTCGCTGAGCCTGCTGCCCCTGGCCAGAGGGTGCGTGAGAAGGGGTTGTGGGCAGGGACCAGAGGTTCAGGCCTGGCAGGAACTGGAGGGTGGAGGTGCGGCACTGGGGCTGCCAGTCACCAGTTGGTTCAGGCGCAGATCCCAGGACACACAGTCATTTCTGTGGGTTCAGTATGCTGTGCATGGGTGTCTGCCCCACTCCTCCTGGGGTTTACCTCTGTCCACCAACTCCTGTGCTTCCTGCTGCTTTGGTCTCTAGGGAAGGCCGGTCTTTCTTTGAGGTGGAGGAGAGGAAGAGGTGGAAAGCTCCCTGAGACACTGACTTCCTCTAGACTGGGGTGGGCCTGTGGGCACAGACAACACTGCTCTGTTGCCTTCTGCAAGGAAGGAAGGGGCGCAGGTCCTCAGGCTGTGGGTAAGGAGGTGGTGTCCATGGAGCTTCCAGCTCCTTGGAGATGCCCAGGCTCTAAGGGGAGGAGCAGGATAAACAGGAGGAGCAGGAGGAGGAGGAGGAATCTTGGCATGGGAGGCAGGCTGAGAACAAGACCAGGGCAGTCGCCTGCAGGGAGGACACACTCAAGTGTCAGGAGCAGAAGTGGAGGAAATGTGGGACACCCAAAAAACCATATAAAATGACTCTATCCTTTCCTATTGTCATCCCACTTTTTGTGAATTAACTCCACATAACACAGAAAACATTTGGGCTTTGGTTGTTTTGGGTTTGGCTCATTTCACTTAGTGATATTTTCTAACTCTATTTACCAACAAATGCCAGAATTTTATTCTTCTTTAAAGCTGAGTAATATTTCATGTGATGATGTCTATATACCATATTTTCTTTATCCATTCATCTGTTGAAGGGTATCTAGATTTTTTCATATTTTAGCTGTTGTGATTTGAGCTGCTATAAACATTGGTATGACTGTGGCACTGTAGATTGCTGATTTTAAAGTTTTTTTGGGTATAAACAGAGGAGTGGGATTGGTGGGTCAAATGGTACTTCCATTCCAAGTTTTCTGAGAAATCTCCATACTACTTTCCATTATGGTTGCACCAATTTGCATTCCCACCATCAATCGATGAGTCTGTCTTTTTCACCAAATCCTCAACAACATATATTGTTGATTGGATTATTGATAATTGCCATTCTTATTGGAGTGAGATAAAATCTTAGAGTAAATTTCATATTCATTTCTCTAATTGCTAGAGATATTGAACACTTTTTCAAATATATGTTGAATGATTATATATCTTCTTCTGTGAAGTGTCAGTTCAGTTCCTTAGTCCATTAATTTATTGGTTTATTTGATATTTTGGTGTTAAGTTTTCTGAGTTCTTTATATGGTCTAGAGATTAATGTTCTTTTCCCAAGGTGCATGTGGTAAATATTTTCTCTTAATCTGTAGGCTCTCTCTTCACGTTATTTATTGTTATTTTTGCTGAAAAGAAGCTATTTAGATTTAGGTAATTCCTTTTATTGATTCTTGATTTACCTTCTTGTGCTTTAGGGTTCTTATTAAGAAAACCAGATCCTTGATGGACATGGTGATTATTTGGGCCTATTTTTCTTCTATTAGTCCTAGGGTCTCTGTTCCAGTTCCAAAATTTTTGATGCACAGTGAGTTGAGTTTCATGCAGGGTGAGAGATAGGGCTTAATTTTATTTTGTTACATGTGATTTTCCAGTTTTACCAGCACTATTTGTTGAATGGGGTATCTTTTCTCAGTGACTATTTTTGGTGCCTTTACCAAATGTGAGATACCTCTTTTATGTGGATTTGTCTTTGTGTCTTCTATTCTGTACCATTGCTCTATATGTCTGTTGTGGTGACAATATCATGTTTTAATTACTATGGCTCTGTAGTATAGTTTGAGATCTGGTATTGTGATGCTTCCTGCTCCACTTTTCTTGCTAAGATTTGCTTTGGCTCTTCTGGGTCTCTTATTTTTCCAGGAGAATGTCATTATTGCTCTTTCTACTTCTATGAAGAACACTACTGGGATTTTAGTAGGAATTGCATTAAATTTGTATAATGCTTTTGGTCGTATGGCTATTTTGACAATATTAATTCTGCCTATCCAGGAACATGGGAAGTCTTTAAAACTTTTAAGATCTTCTTCAATTTCTTTCTAGTTTTCTGTAGTTTTTATTATTGAGGTCTTTCACCTCTTGTAAGAATGATTCTCAAGTACTTTTTATAGGCAATTGGGAATGTGGTAGTGTTTTTATTTTCTCTTTCAGTGGATTCATTACAGATGTATAGGGATGTGTTTGATTTATGGGCATTGATTTTATATCCTGTTGCTTTTCTGAATTCATTTATTCTAGAAGTTCTTTCATAAAATTTTTTTGATCTTTCAAATATAGAATCATGAAATTGGAAAATGTTTTTTTTTTTTCATTACCTATTTGTATACCTTTAATTTTTTCTTCTATTTGTTCTGGCTAGAATTTCAAGGAAAATGTTGAGTAAAAGTGGGAAAGAGGACATTCTTGTCTTGTTCCAGATTTTAGAAGGAATGCTTTCAATTATTCTCTGTTTAGAATTATGTTAGCCTTGGGTTTTGCATATATGGCTTTTATAATGTTGAGGTAGGTTCTTACTATCCCTAGTTTTTCTACTGTTTTGAACATGAAGGGGTGTTGTGTTGTCAAATGCTATTTCTACATCTAATGAGATAATTTTATTATTCTTGTTTTTAATTCTATTGATATGATAAATTATGTTTTTTTTTATTTCAATATGTTGAACCAACCCTGCATCCCTTTTTTTTTTATCTTCTTTTTTTTTGGTGGGGTTATTTTTTTTTATTATTTTTGGAACTGGGGGTCTAACCCAGGGCTTTGGAAATGCAAGGCAGACACTTTGCCACTGACCTACAGCCCAGCCCCCCTGCATCCCTTGAATGAACTGAACTTGATTGTGGTGCACCATCCTTATGTTTTTGTATGAGAGTTGACAGAATTTTAATGAGATTTTTGCATCTATATTCACCAGGGGTATTTTTCTGAAGTTTTCTTTCTTTGATGTTTCTTTGTCTCATTTTGGTTTGAGGGTGATATTAGCCTCATAGAATGAACTTGGAACGTTTGTCTCTTTGTATTTCATATAATAATTTTAGGAGTATTTGTGTTTGAAGATCTTGTAGGACTCAAGTAAGAATCTGTCTGATTTTGGATTTTTCTAAATTGGTAAGCTTTTAATGGTGTTTTTGATTTAATTACTTGATGCTGTTCTGCTGGAATTGTGTATAACCTCCTGGCTCAGTATAGGTAGGTCATATGTCTCTAGAAATTTATCAATGTTTTAAATATTTTCTATTTTATTTAATTATACATTTTCAAAATATCTTCTGTATTAATATTTCAAATTATCTTCTGTATATCAGTTGTGTCGATTTTGACATTTTGTTTTTCATCACTATTTTTAGTAATTTGGGGGTTCGTTTTTTACTCTTTATAGTGTGGCTAGTTGTTTATCAATTTTATTTTTTTTTTAAGAATAATCTTTTGGTTTTTGTCATTTTTTTCAAATGTTTCTTCTGTTTTAATTTCATTGATTTTAGCACTGATTTTAATTATTTCCTCTTTTCTACTCTTTTTGGTATTGATTTTTTTCTTCTTTTCCTAGAGCTTACAGATGTACTGTTATTTATTTGTTGACTTTTTATTTGTTAATAAATAACTCAAAGCAATAAATTTTCCTCTTAGTACTGCATTCATTCTGTACCAGAAATTCTGGTATGTTGTATTAGTGCTCTCCTTTACCTCTAGGTATTTCATCCTTGGATTCTTCTAGTATCCATTTAACATTCAGTTGTGTGTTATTTAGTTTCCATGTGTTAGAAATGTTTTTATTTTTTATTTTATAATTGATTTCTAATTTCAGACTATTATGATCTGATAGAGTGCAGAGTATTATCCCCATTTTTTGTATTTATTAAGAGGTGCTCTGTCGCATAAAATATAGTCAACCTTAGAAAAGGATCAATGTGCTGCCAAGAAAAAAAAAGTATATTCAATCATTGATAAATGAAATATTATATTAACTGTTAAATCTAAATTATTGTGTTATTCTATGATTTCTTTATTTAGTTATTGTTTAGAAGATCTTTCAAGTAGTGAAAGAGGTGTGCTAAAGTCACCCAGTATTATTGTGTTGTGGTCTTCTTGATTCTTGAAATTGAGAAGGGTTTTTTTGTTTTGTTTTTTTTTTTGTTTTGTTTTTTTGTCGTACATAGATGCTCTATTGTTTGGAGCATAAATATTTAAAATTGTCATGTCTTGTTGCTGTATAGTTCCCTTCCATAGAATGAAATGAACTTCTTTATTCCTTCTGATTAACAAAGACTAAGTCCAGTTTATCTGATACAAGGATGGAAACCCCTGCTTCTTTATGTAGTCCATATGAGTGATATTTTTTTCTTATCCTTTCACCTTTAGTCTATGGATGACTTTACCTATGAGGTCAGTCTCTTCAAGACACCAAATTGTTGGGTCTTGTTTTTTAATCCAATCTGCTCATGTTTTCGATTGATTAATTTAGGTCTTTAATATTGATGATTATTACTGATATATGACTTTTTCTCAGTCATTTTGATTTATTTCTGGCTTTTAATTTGATTTAGTATTTCTTTTGACTGTTTAGTGTAGTTCCACCCTTTACTAGTTTTCACTTTTCTTTTTTACTTCATCATCATGGAATATTTTGTTGACAATATTCTGTAGTGCAGGCGTTCTAATTGTGATTTTTTAAACTTGTGTTTATCTTGGAAGATTTTTATTTCAACTTCAAATCTGAAAGCTAATTTTGCTGGGTATGAAATTCTTGGTTGGCATCCATTTTCTTTCAGAGCTTTGAGGATCTGGATGGAGAAAACAGTTGAAATGTGAATTGGTTTTCCCTTATACATAACTCGCTTTTTCCCTCTCACAGTCTTTAAGATCTTACCATTATTCTGTATTTTAATTTGTCTTGGTGTGTGTCTTCTGTGTTTCTTTTACATTTGTGGTCCTGTAAGACTCCTATATTTGATTTTTCATTTTATTCTTTATGTTTGAGAAAGTTTTTCATATTATGTCATTGAAAAGATTGTGCATTACTTTTGCTTGTATCTCTGTTCCTTCTTCTACCAGATAACTCTTTTAATTGTTTTTTCTCAAGTTATGCCAAAGTTCCTGGAAGTTCTGTTCATGAATTCTTAGCATCACTGCATGGTCAACATTATTTTTAATATTAAATAGTTTGTTTTTATTGTCTGAGCTTCTTCTTCCAAATTGTCTAATCTGTTGGTGAAGCTTTCCATTGAGTTTATAATTTGATTTATTGATTACTTCATTTTGAGAATATATGCTTTTTTTCACAATCTCTAATTCTTTATTGAAGTTATCTTTCACTTTCTATATTTTCTCTTTGATTTCACTCTTTATACCATCCTTTGTTTTACAGATCCAGATTAATCACAGATCCAGATTAACCATATACTTTGTAAACTCCTTCTTGGACATTTCTTCTATTGTGTTGTCAGTGACTTCTCTAATTGGGGCATCTTGATTTGTTTATTCCTTTTTGTTCCCTTGTTTTTCATGTTGTTTGTGTGTTTTGCCAATTATTATTTGGATATGATATAATACAGATTCTACCCTCTAAACCTGTATTTTAAATAAGTATTTCCATTATTCCACCTTTAAGAGGGAGACCAATATCAACAACACCCAGTGCAAACAATATACAGCCTCAAATCTAATATCTCCTTGCAAGGCTTTCACTACCCCTCTTGCTATAAACAACAATGATGAGTTCAATCACTGTCCACTATAAAAACAGAAAATTTGTTATACAGATTTACAATATCAAATAATGGACAAGTCAGAACAGAAAAACTGCAGGACATGGTGTTCATGAGGGAGAAACAGAAATCTGAAACAAAAATCCACACAGCATGGGAGAGAAATCAACAGAGTTTGACTGTTATGTGGAGAAATTGTAGAAATGGAATCTAGGAAGACAGACAAGAAAGTGGAAGAATAGATACTGAGAGAAGAAAAAAATTAAAAGTATAAGAATATATTAGCAGAACTTCAAAACACCATGTGTATATTATTGTCTTCCACAAACTGATTCATAAAAAACACACTTCTCCAAATATTATAAAGAGAGAGGGGTCAGAGAAGAAAAATAATAAAATAAATCTCAGTGGAAAACTGAAAAACTGCCTCTGTCGGCATCCAAAAGTTTCTCAGCCCTGTCTCTGACGTCCCACAAGACAGACCCTGGAAGACCTAGCCACTATCTAATGACTCTGGACCTCAAATGTCCTGGGTTTGGCCACATTGAAATCCCAGGATCACAATGCCACTAGAATTTGAAGGGAGACAACCAGGGATGAGCAATTCTGAGATGCTATACTATGTGGGAGGAGCCCACACTCCCAAGAGGAAGACCCTAATTGCAGACAGACCCATAGGCACCCTTATAATGAATCTCCAGATCCTGGCCAGTGTCCCCAGACAGGTGGAGCTGTGCCCCAAAATGGCAGGGGCACCAAACCCACTGGAACCCCAAAATAACACATTCTCTGTTCGGCATCTTAAAATGAATGTGACCACATTCAACCAAACCTGCAGTCTCTCTGAAAGTGGACCTCTGGGCAGTGTTAGAAATGGTGGTAGCATGAGTCAATGTTATCTGGCAGAGTGTCAGCAAGAGCTGCAGTCATTGGTGGTGTTGGTAGCAGGTGGGGGGACTATGTCAGCAGTCGCAACTCAAGCTCTGGCTGTAAGTGGAGCAGCACCCAAAGAGGAGAACTCTAGGTGAGATTCTGTGAGAAGCAAGAACTTTTGGTGTCAGTGGCAGTAGCAGCAGCAATGTAGTTGGCAGCCAAGTGTTCCAGGCACCATCACAGGCAGAAGACCTCCAGGTAATGCTCACTGTGACAACATCAAGAGAAGCAGCAGGACCTGGAGAAAGACCTCTGGGTACCTGAAGCAGGAGTACCAGGTGCAGCTGTTGCACCTAGGGAAAAGACTTCCAGGCATCTGTGGCAGCTGCACTCCAACCCAAGAGAAGACCTGTAGGCAGCAGCAGTGGCATCCATGGTCATGGCATAATGGGCAGACCCAGCACCTGATGAAATCTCCTCTGGGCATCTGCAGCTTGTTTTAGATTTATTAAAGTTTTAAATAATGTCTTCAACTTCAGTTCTTCTTGTTATCCCATGCTCCTGCAAGACTCAGTGTTTGTAACAGTCAGACTCAATTTTTGCTGTGTTTAAGCCAAAACAATCACATCATTTGTTAATAATTTTAATATGATAATAGCTATAGTTACTGAGTGTTCACTAAAATGCTAAAAAGTACTAAGTGCTTACTATGTTCTTTAATATTCCTATCAATCCTTCTTAACAAAAAGTAAATCAAAGATACATGAGATTAAATAGTTACTTTGTGTCATGGAGATAGTAAGGGATGACATGTAGTTACAAATTTAGACTCTTACATCTTTGCATGTCTCCATAACTACTGAGCTTCCTGTCTTCCAAGGATTTCTTCAAAAAAATCCCTCCTCAATACTGCTACTTTGTGAGTAAAAGTTTGTTAGGATATTTCAGAGAGCACCAGAAGCTTTTACCAGTACAGTGCAGATAGAACCAAAGACAGAAAAGGCCACAGTAATGTTGGTATCTATTTTACAGAAAGTCCACACCTAGCTTCCAGGTGATAAGGGTGGCCCCAGCTTCAATTTCAAGGATCATGAATGACTTATGGGTTTGTTTGAGTCATCTCAGGGCAGGAGGATTTCTTTCCTATGACCTAAGATTCCATCAATTTGTCTGTCCACTGCATCAGACAGCCCTAGGTTCAAACACAGCAGCCCTGATGCAGAGTAGGTGGGTATAACTGTGAAAGAGGTCCACTTCAATTTTTAAATATAGATCTGAGGATTATTTTTAAAAGTGGTATGTTTTCCTTTTCCTCTTCTCCCTCTCCCCCTCCCTAACCTGGGGGTGGGGAACAAGATTATATTGAGTTATCTGTGCTCCACAGGAAGGAGATATCTGCCACAAGTTCTAGAAAAAGAATATTTTCCTAATTAAAAAGTCAATGTTAACACACCATCAGGGTGCCCTGGGACCCGTGTGCCCTGGGCACACTTGGATTGTAGCCTTTGAAGAGTATCTATAACTTGCCTTTTTCCTCCTGATGGGGAGAATCACAGCCTTTGTGACAGGAGTCCCCTGTGTTTCTCCTTTGCTAGCAAAGAAATACTTTTTTCTTTTTCTCAAAACCATGTCCTTGTTATTTAATTGTCATTGGGGACAAGGACAGAGCATTTGGTTACAAATTCATTCCCCTACCTGGGGACCCAAGAACAGCTCCCAATTCTGGCTTTCTTGCGAAGGTCTGGTACTGCAAGCAACTGCACTTCCATGCTGAATGAAGAAGTATGGCAAACTTTTTGAGAGCTGACTACTGAAAATTAGTAGATGGGAGAGCTTGCCTTGGGTTGATCTAGAGGAATTATTCCTGTAAGTAAAGAGTGTGACTGAGGGATTCCCAGCAGCTGCTAAAGACCCCTTTGGTTCAGGGAACTCCAGCCTTCCTTTCCTGCATTTTAAGGATTGCTCCATCTTGGTCTACTTTGAGAAAAAGGAAACTGAATGCAGTAATGTCAGGATACCTCCACCACTTGGCAAGCTCCTTCAGGGTTCACACCAAGACCCTTGATTCTTCAAATCTGGTTTCTCTTTGTGGGAATATCTAGTCCCTTTTTGTAGGTACACCTGTGGTGCCACTGGTGTAGAAGTCATGGTTTAGAGATAGTTGGGAACTTGGAAGAATTTTCCTCATCTGGTCTGTCTGCTTTAAAGGTTTTCCTCTGTCACCCATGGTTTAGGGTTTCTCTTTGTCTGTCTCTATATTTTTATGTTTGCATTTGTTGCTTCTCCCTTAAGACATGGGAAATACTGTGTTGATTGTATAGATTGTTTCTTTGGAAAGATCTTGGCCAAATGCCACCTATAAGCATAAACCTGTCTAAGGAAAGGATGATGTTTTACTGTAACACTCTGCTCTTTGAATGGTTTTCTGCATTATTACAATATTGCGCTTGGGAGTTGGTCTGTCAGAGCTAAAAAAAAGATTTCATATTTACAGGCATGTATGCAATTTGTAATAAATATTAACAGTCAAAAACTAAGCTGAATGCAAAAAAGGTGCTCCTTCTAATATGTAAGTATAGCAGGACAACAAAGTAGGATTTATTTATTTTTCTTTCCAAACAAGTGCTAACAGTCTGAGTACTTTTTCTCAGTCTTTCCCCAGGCAACTGAAAATTATATTGCTGTTGGTCAGGGACCCAGTCCTGATACAAAGGAGAAAAAAGAAAATCCTAGGAAAACTGCCTGGTCTATAGAGAAATAGGCAGGGAGGATGTGGCCTCTACCCCATGTTCCAGCCACTCTGCCCATGAGAATAAATCCAGAATTTGAGAACAGTGTTCAGGTCACAACTTCTGCAAATGAATGAATCTATATGAACCATAGACCTCACTGATTTTCTTTCTGGGTTCTTGCTCCTTGGATTCAAATAATAACATTCATGGATGGTGGGAGAGGACAAAAAGAAAATAAATAAAATTAGTTTTGAATGAAAGGAAAAAAGCAGATGTATCTCCCTGTGATGTGAGGGGGAAACATTTGGAAAGCTTCTCTACTTGAGTATACTAGATCAGAAATTAGGCTTTGGACAAGGACGTTTATCACAGTTCATGCTCAATAGACATTCAAAGTGTTAAGACTAATTGTTGGAATCTAATCTGTACAGTTGTTGGAAATGTACCAAGGCTGTTGACTTGGCCCATAACTTTCTATTTGGCTGTGTGCTTTTAGTTCTTAAGACTGAATTTTTTGTAACTTCTATTTGAGTCCATCCCCATTTTAATTTTCCTGCCATTCTTGGTCAAATAAGTGGACTGGAATGCTTAAGCTCACAGGGTTGCTTTTACATTTGAAAAAACCCTATGTGGGTCTATTATATTCATTGATGATTAACTATACTATCTTAATGGGAATGGAAGATGAAAGCTGCCAATCACAAGAAATGAAGCAATGGGTTCTAATATTATTAAATTGTAATGTGAAGACAAAATTGTCTCCCCTTATACAGATATTTCCAATTTGGTCAAGGGACACTTCTTGGTGCAGGCCTTCCCTCTGGTCCACAGAGCTAAAATACAAAGGTCTCCCTGAGTCCCCATGAATTCAAATATCTTTCATTTGGCCTGATTACTGAAGAAACTTTCCTAATAATTTCTGTGACCTTCACTAGACAGTGCCATTATATACAAAATTATGTAAAGAGAGAGTCTCTAGGTACAATTAACAATGGGGAACTCACTTAAATTGATGGCATTATGATGATGGTAAGGGAGACTGGTCAAACAATAACCTGTGTTACAACACATTAAGTGTAAATTGGAAAAAAAATAAGATATAAGGCACAGATTTTAAATATGCCAAACTGTCTAATCCCTTTGCTGGGATAAAATTTGTTATGTAAATTAAATGTACAGATAACATCCTCACACCAAAATTAAAAATTTCAAGTGCAAGTATCCTCCAGGCAAAGAAAACAGAACCTGCTCTGCTGGAGGCCTACTAGAAGTGAGAAAGGCCATTTAAGAAAAAGTGAACCTGGGAAAAGTGATCAAAGTTATCTTAACCAAGATAAGATTTAGGAGGGAATAACTTGCCCAAGGGGAAAAGAAAAACAATAGCAGCTCGATTTATAATAGCTAGATTGTGGAACCAACTTATATGCCCTTCAACAGATGAATGGATAAAGAAACTGTGGTATATATACACAATGGAATATTATCCAGTCATAAAGAATAATAATATTATAACATTTGCAGATAAATAGATGCAACTAGAGAATATCATGTTAAGTGAAACAAGCCAAACCCAAAAAACTAAAGGCAGAATGTTTTCCCTGATAAATAGATGATGATACATAATTGGGGTGTTGGGTCAGAGAAGAATGGAGGAATTTCAGATTACAAAGAGGGAATGAGAGGGAGGGGGTATGAAAAATGGAATGAGATAGACATTATTACCCTATGTACAAGTATGATGACACAAATGGTATAAATATACATTGTACAAAACCATAGAAACAAAAATATGTGCCCCATTTGTGTAAAATGTTTCAAAATGCAGTCTGTGAAAATAAAATAATAAAAGAAGAGGCATTCATTCTCTTCTGGAAAGTTGTTTAAAGTGTACAATGAGTCTGCTTTGCCAGATATCCTACTCTGCCTCTTCTGCCTGTTAAAACACCTCACACTGATGAATATCAATTTGTTCAAGAATTGACAGCTACAAAATATTAAAATGTGATGTCAATTGCTTTTAGGATTTTTCTTTATAAGAGAAACAGATGACTTAAGGTCATGAACAGGCTTGATTTTCATGAATAACCTAAGTATATTTGACTACAAATATGTATACATCTGAAACTAAATATATTAGTCTGAGCTTTACCTAAATATTGTATAAAAGTATAAAAATAAAATTTCATGTAGATTTAACCAGTAAGAGCTATCTTTTATGCTTTACATCTGGCATAGTGCAACACTGCCATTTGGAAAACTTACCTGTATCTTTCTGCTTTGACTAGGTCTAATTTGAATTATTAATACTGTTCCCTAAGTATATAAGAGATTTAAGGCTATCAATAATTTTTACTAGTACTGCTAAACTCTGAAAGTCTGTAAATATTTTTGGATTCTGAATTTTACTGTGAAAAATTAAACCTAGATAATATAAGGATATCTGTATAATGGTGATACTATTAATTCTTTGTATATTAAGTATACTCATGTTCTTCTAAGATACATATTATAAATATAAAGCTTGGAAGAGCACTTTACCAAACTGGTGTTCTCCAAACTGAAGTTGTCTAAATTGGTAATTTAAATCATATAGAAATAAAAAAATTAAATTGAAAATTTATATCATTTAATATTCTGTAACTGAACCTGTTATCAATAATACGTGTGTGAAATTTTATATTACTTTTTACACTGGGGTAAAAATTTAAATGTATTTTAAAAAGATAATGAAAGTCTGATTTATTTAAAGGTGGATATTTTCAAACATACAAGCATTTTACCACTTTCCAGCAAAAACATATCAAAAATTTCTTTAGGTTTTCTTTGATTCATGTTTGAGATGTAATATTGTGAAGAGCCCAACCTAATGTGAGATAAGATCCTGCCTCCCACCTGCTTCAGGTTAGAATGGCTTCCCAATTGTTTAGACATATGCTCACTTAAAGTTGTGTTCAAAATTCAATTTTTGTTGTAAAGACTACTATTGTCTCAGAATAAACAGGAGATATATTATAACTAAGTAAGATTTAGGATAATAAAAGTCATGTTTCTTGGACCATAGCTATCATACAAACTGAATGCAATTTTGCTATTTTTAATTTCATTTTGTATTTTTCTTATAAACTTTGTTATGTGTTAGTACTTTACAGAAGTGTTATTCTAATATAACAACCCGAGTTAATTTGAGGTAATGGGTAATCATCTGTAGAGGACAGACCGGATGTCATACTTCAACTACTAATACTGAATTCAATTAAAGAGAAGTGGTAAATGATTGTAGAATTAGAGATATTGAAGTTATAACCCTTGTTAAGACTTGTGAAACTTCCTTGCTGGGTGTTTAAAAACAAAAACTTGGAGACCAAAATCAGGGAGTAAGAAGATCAAGGAAAAAGCAACCACTATTTGGCCCTTGCCCTCTAAGGTCAAGTGAGTATCCAGAGACTGATAGGAGGGACTCCACTAAGGACTCTGAAATTCTGATTAGTTACCTGATCTGCCAAACAGGAAGATCAAGAGGTCTCTAGGGAATAGAAAACCAGCTCTGGTGCACCTTCTACAAAGAAGAGGGTCATTGGAGACAGAAATATCCCTGATACTTCAATAGAAGACACATCTGGTCATCAAGACACTGGCATGATCCATCCTGGCACATGGCACCACTTGAAGAGGAAAGGTAAAGGAGTCAGGAGGCTTCACATGCATCTTCAAGTGTGATCTCTGAGGACTCTCAGCTCATTTATAAAAATAGATACAAAAAAGGTCAGTTTTGACTAGCTTAGTCTTAAACAGCTGGCAGGAGAGTACAGCCTGTGCAATCCTACATGGACAACTCAAATGAAAAGCAATGTATTTTTTTTTACTATAATTTAAGACATACACTTGTGAGAGCCCTACCAAAAGTAAGAAGAGCTAAAGGATTTAAAGAAAGGGTTCTTACTGTAAGCACAAAAAGACAAGAGGCAGACCTCAGCGGATTCAGAGAATACTTTATTCCTTCACAAACTTGTGCATTGTGGGGTTCACCTTCTGGTTGGGAAAATGGCCATCAGCTATAGGTGAGATTTTGGTTTTATAGGGTACAATGATGTAAGTGGAAACTGTACATGCAGTTTTAACCATCAGGGGTTAGTTTTACAGGTTAAAACTTTAATTTAGGAGAGTTGTAAAAAGTCTGAAATTTATTGTTGTCTGTGGGGGTGAGTCTGGATCCTGAGAGATGAGTACTCAAAGCTTGTCCACTGTCATTTAGGGCCAATTTGCCACAGGATAAGGTCAAGATTTAGAACCCTGGATTCCTTATCCACCCCTTTGCTGCAGGGCCCATTGTTATTAGGAAAGAATGCGCTGGGAGAGTTTAATGTTTGATCAATTTCCCCTCCTTCCTTCCAAGTCACACTCTCCTTCCATTTTCTTGGGGGGCTGTCTTATAGGACTATTATGTCCATAACCCTTCAATATTTCCCACATTGCTCTGCACAACTGTTTGTAAGAAAATGTAGCCATCTATGAGAGTCAAAGTTGTTCCTATGAGTCTTACCATACCAGATTAATACAAACACAAGGTACACTTACAGCAATACCAAACCTACAAAGCTTCTCAGGTGGTGCACTCAGCCCTGTATTTTCTGTTAGGTTTTTCCATCTTAATGCAGGGAAGAGGAAGGGCTGCCAGGCGTGGGAGGATAGGAAGGCAACTGCACATGAGAAGAGTAAGTGTGCAATCATGGATCCTGTTGTACACAATCTCTTGTCCTGGCAACAATATTGGGTCAAAGAAGAGACACAGGAGCAGATAAAATTCCTCCATATTCAGGAGTGGAGCCTGACTTGAACCCAAGATTCAAATGCTAGTTCTCTTTCCACCTCCTCAGTTGCTTTCCCAGTGAACACTTTAAAGCATCAAAATACACAGGTCATTTTTCTCTTTACAGACTAGACTTCTTATGAGAAGAAAATAACCTGTCACCACTTTATGAGCTCTCCTCCACCTGATGGGATTTAGGGCCTGTGACCAGAGCCCTACCACCTCTCATGACTCAAGATTGTGGGAAGATGATCAGCTTACCCTGCATGGATAGGAAGACTTCAAAATTCTAAAGGACTTTCCTGCCACAGTATCATGGCCCTCTAGTCAAAGCCCCTGGATGCATATCACTTTGTGGACACCTCACTGCAATCAACCTTAGCACACTGAGACTTCAGTGACTATGATGGGACCCAGAGAAGCAGGGAGACTGACTGTGGAGCACCCATATGTGCCAGCAGGTAAGTGCATCCGCACCAATCTAGTGGTCATGCGGGGCAATGGTGGAGATCTGTGCACCACAACCCAGGATCTTCCATATAAAAAAGAAGTGATCTTCCAAACTGGTCCTCTCAATAGGGGTCAAAGAGCAGCAACATGATTTCCAGAACTTATTAAACAATGAATTGGTTTTTGCTTTCATCTACAGAGAAGTGAAAGTCAAAACTTTTACAGGGTTTTGACTATTAGCTTGTGTTTGAAGTTCTTAAATGGAACACTGGAACAATATTCCCTGGACTCCTGACCACTAAGGAACCATGAGCCTAGCCCCTTATATCTCAGAGTCTGTATGCCTTGGTTGTAACTGGCTAATACTGGATGCCCATCTTCCAGGGGTCAATGAAAGAGGTTATCATAAAAAAGTATATATGCAAAGTGGTGAAAAAGATTCTGTTCTGGGAGGAAAGGCCAAAACAAGGCATAAGTATTTAGCCCCAAGTGTGCACCTGTAGGGATTATGAAAATTAGGATTCCTGAGTCACCCTGAGTCAGATACTGCAGGTCTGGGATGTGGCCTGAGAATTTGCATTCCTATCAATTTTTCTGGTGAAACAGATGCTGGTTGGGGGTCCACTGTTGGGAACACAACCTAAACCCTAGTGTGACTTGGGCTGAAATGCTAGCAGACAGGAGCAAAGGAACTTTAAATGTTTATCAAAGAAAAGAAAATGAGTTGCTAATAGCTAACCTCTGGATAGCACTTCCCAGCTCAATTTCAACTGATAGCTAATACCTTCAGGTTAGAAGGATCACAACTTCTAACACAAATAATTACCCCCTGAGGTTATCCTTTCCTGCCTTTGGGAACATCCACATAAAATAAAGGAGGTGGGTGTCTATCAAAAAGCAAAATATTCCCACACTCAGGAGCACCAGCTCTGGGTCCCAGCTCCTCTCTTGAAGAATCTACTACCTGATACATCTTTAAATAAAACTTGTTTTCTATGCAAATCTTGGCTTACTCAGTTGTCAATCTTCAACACAAGGAGACATGATCCTGATTTCCCATATCAATAGAAGACAGATAGCTTTTAGTGGTGAGAACCCCATTCTAATTAAGAGAATTATTCTTAACAGTGGGCCCATTGTGATGACCCCCACATGTTTTCTTTTACAAGAAGCAATTTACTTTCATCCCTGCCTGACCTAAGTGGATGGGCTATGACACAGTCCTCAGCAAATTACCTATATTCTGCAGGAAAAATGCAGGCCTGAAATAATGTTGATGAAAGGGAATCAAGTTACTCTGAAGAGGGAGACTTTTGTGACCCTTTTACAGACCAGATCCTGAAACTCAGGATGATAAAGATAATCTCTAAGAACTTACGGTTAAGAAACCAATTAGAGACAGCATCAGCCAAGGTGACCTAGATTTGTCCTTGGCACTGGGGACATGTCATTCTGATGTCATTCAGCTATCAGTCAAAAGTCAAAAGTCAAAAGGTGGACCTCGGCAGGGCTCTCATGAAACTTCCCTGAGATCCTCCAATAAAACTATTGTGCAGGAGAGGAACACCTCTGTATTCTCTGTGAGAGAATCCCATCTCTTTTGAGAGTGTCCCCTTTCCCTTGTAGTATCACTTCAATAAACTCATGTCTGTTACTTTGAGTGACATGACTGAAATCTTTCTATTTTGAATGCAACAATTGGGATTTGAAGGTGGGTCTTTGCACTGCCTTAGTTTCCCAGAAGTCACCAGTCCTGTAAACAATAAATATTTTAAAGTGTTCTCAAGATCTGTATTGATCTTTCTTCAGCTACATTGTCAAGCTTTCTGACTTTTTCAACTCTTCAGGAAAACTCAAATGGAGAAAGTATAATATAGAGCTAAACACCAGGATTGTCCTTCTCCTCTACATAGTGGATGCCCCAGTTGATATAGTTCTTAATATGCATTGTAGATCTATTGATATATGATTTGCTTGAAAATAGAACAAATAATTTTTTACAAACATGCCTACTGAGAAAGTGCTACATATAATACAGAAAAAAAGCAAGCACTTTCAGAGTCCATTTGTCCATTGGACACAATAGGCACCATGCCTACATCCCATATAAATGTTTTATTTTGAAATCTAAGGAGAAATAAATGACTGTAATATGTCCTGAATTATATTCATCTTCATACAAACCACTAGCACAATGTAAATTTTAAACTTCTTTTCATATAGGAGCATATGAAAGCAGAAGCAAATCTCTAGGACTCTTAAAAGATGTGCTTCAAAATGTGGCCAGAATTTGGTTGTTTTCAAGGCTTGTATGGATTCAACTTTTTTCCCCCACATTTTATTAGTGAATTCTAACTGTACATAATGTACATAATGCTCAGATTTGGTATCTATTTGTACATGCACACAATCAAACACTTATTTAACCAGCACTTCCCCCTTCCCTCCCCACTTAGTCCTACCCCTTGGTTCCTTTCCTTTACTGATATACCTTTTATTTTTTAGGAGATCCTCCCACAGCTTTGTTTTCCTCTCTTCCCTCTCTAGCTTCCCTCATGGGACATCTAACCCTTCACCTTTCCAGTTTGACTGATTTCACTTAACTTTTCTGTCTTTAGTTCCAAGCATTTACCTGCAAATGACACAATTTCATTTTTCTTTATGGCTAAATAAAAATCAATTGTGTATCTCTACCACATTTTCTTTATCCATTTATCAACTGATGGACACCTAGGCCAGTTCCATGGTTTAGCAATTGTGAATTATGCCCTCATAAATATGGATAAGTATTCCTTTAGTATGATGACTTTAGTTCTTCAACATAAATACCAAAGAGTGGTATAGCTGGGTCATATGATCATTCCATGCCTAGTCTTTTGAGGACATTCCATACTGATTTACATTATAGTTATACTATTTGTCAGTTCCCTCAATAGTGTAAAATGTTCCTTTTTCTTCATATCCTCTCCAGCGTCTATTATTTGTGTTCTTGATGAATGCCATTCTGACTGATGTGAGATGAAATATCAATGTAGTTTTGATTTACATTTCCCTAATTACTAATGATGCTGAACATACTTCCATATATATTTTTTGTCATTTGTATTTATTCTTTTTAGAAGTGTCTGTTTAGTTCACTTGCCTATTGATTAATTAAGTAATTGGATTTTTGGGCTATTCTTCTGTTGTTCCTTGTTACCGTTCTCTTGTCCCCTTATTACTACAAATGAAAGGGAATTGAGAAAAACAGTAGGTCATTAAGCACTTTTATTCTCAAGTGAAAAAAAAATCAACTCAAACTAACATAGACAAAGATGGGGGCAGTGTTTTCTTTTACAGATGATAAACCTGTGGATAGTTCTGACTGCAAAGCACAGTTGGTTTCACTGATGTCTTTTTTTTTTTTTTTGTCTTTTCATCTCTTAGTTTTTATCCCATTTTCTGGCTTCCTCTGTAACTACAAGATGTCAGTAAGCTTTCCATGCTCAAATCCCACTAGCCATTTGTGGGCCTCTGAAAGAGTCTGTGGACTAGTTCAAGCCAACTTGGCAGATTGTGTTTTCTTGTTCAGTGGGTTTCCATACTCCAATTTCTTAGACTTGGTCACATTCCCACCTCACAAAACATAGGGTAAAATGCAGAAGAAGGATCCCAGGTAAAATTAGGAGTTATTTCTGGAAGAAGAGAAAACAGACAGTGGAGACAGATAAAAACATTCTGAGCAGATTCCCCTGCTGTGACCAATATGGCTAAATATTCAGTTCAAGTGAGGGGCAAAAGGGGATTAGGAAATCAAGATTCACCCAGATTTTGAAGATTACACTGGGATAAAGTGGAGCTCTGCTCTCTGATGCAGATGTAGATCTAAATATTTATAACAAGAATACTTATTTATGTATGTCTCATTATCAGGTTAATACTTATGAAAACATTATTCTCTGTAGTCAGGAAAGTCACAGAAACTAGGACATTTAAGTAGCTTTTCCTCAGTTGCAATCCACTGTTGCAAAGTTTAATGTTAGCAGTTTTGTGTAGCTTTCAAGAAAGTTCAGTGTTAAAATTATTCTAAAGTGGACAGACACAGGAGAATTGGAGCTGGTGAAATATTGTGGTTGTCAAGCATAAAAATTTCTTTTAGGAGTTATAAGACTGAGATCAAGATCAGAGTTGATAGGACTCTTACACAGAGTCTCCTTATTCAGGGCATTGCCACAGCAGAGATCCAGCACCTGTGCTCTTGTACAGAAACATTCCCAGGCACCAGGCATGCCACAACCATGAGGCCCTCAGAGACCCCCAATCTCAGTCACTGCTATCCCATTTTCTGCCACCGCTTTCCACACTCCCCTCTGATATGCAGGGGAATAGCTGACTACACCACAGAGTTTGAAAGCCTCTATGTCAGCTCATGGCACTGTCAAAGAACCCAGATATCAGGACATCTGCACTTCATAGATAAGGAGATCAGGGCTCAGAGGGTGTTAACCTTCCATCCCAAGGTCACTGGTCTTGAAAGTGGTAGAGTCAGAACATAAAGAAAAATCCAACATTTCAAAGGTATGTTTTAAATCATTCTTAGACTACCAGTGCACTAATAGTCTCCCTGAGTTACTAAAATATTATCATAGACCTTTAGAAGGAAGATGGGAATCAGAAAGGATGAATACTCTGTGATAGCACCTCATGGAGGCCGTGCACCAGTTTGTTGCTGAGTTTGGAAGACTTCCTGTCTGCTCACATCTTCTAGTGGTTTTCACATATATTTATTTCCATATCATCTTTGTAATTTTTGTACTTGAGTTATTTTTTGTTTACTTATTTTTCTTAAGTCACCTTGCCTGTTATACTTACTAAAATATATTAAAAACCTTAGTGGTTTAAGGAAATTTTCAATAAAAATGAGTACCATTTGCCCCAAATAATAATTGACTTCAAAATTCTATAGAACTATTAAATTAATTAACAGTCATATGTGCATCATTCAAAATCATTCATCTGAGGCAGGGTCTTCAGACTAATCTTGAAAAATTGGAGCTACTGGGTCATACCAGAACACCAATGACCCCTGTTCTCTTCTGCCACATGCAGTTATCCAGGTACTCCTTCAGTCTCCATTGCACTCTGAGAAAAATGTGGGGAATGTCCCAACTTTCCTCAGCCAGGAGGCCAGGAAGATATACTACCCCAAATGTAGTCAAGTTCACACACTTCAAAGCCAGTTCCTGATTCTGATCACTGCATCCTTAGTTTCCACCACATATGCTTTTAGATGTGATCCAATTCAGGGGTCAAGTTTCTTTCCAGGACCTTCTTTCTTGACCATTGAGTCATGTCATAACTTCCAATTAACTATTCTGTAATTATTACTTGTTAACTGCTCTGGAAAGAAGAAACCAGGTTTGCACAGTGTCCCCAGGATGTCAGGTAGTACTAGGCTGAGCAGTCACATCTGTTCTCACTGTCCTACTGTCCATCTGCTTCTCAAATGTCTGCCAGAGACCAATCTCCATGGAAGAACAGAAGAGCCAACAAAGGAAAAAAGGGCCTTTGAGAGCATGCAGGAAAATGTCCTCAGTGTACAGAGAAGCAAGCCAGACCTGAGGGCCTTTGTATCCCTATCTTGCACAACCAACTGGAGCACAGCTAAATTGAATCAATGTTCCCTGACTCCTGGCACAAGTTTATCATTTATTCAACTGAAAATGATTCTACCACAAATTACATTGGCTCCTAGCTCCAAGGACAGATTATTAACTCTTCACTCTAGAATAATCTAGTTTCTGTAATATGACAATGCAGTCACAAGTATATTCTCTGACCTGGAAGGTTAACCACATGATCTGCTAGACTCAAATGATCCTAAAGAAATAGAAATCACAGGGGTTGGTCACCTAAAAATATTTAAAAATGCCAACCCACCCCACCCTCCTCCTGTAGACTCCAAGAGTTTTCATCCTGTGAATGGGAAAGGTTTTATGTGAGCACATAAACCAGATGTTACACATGGACTAATTTTGTCTTCCTTAGAAAGAACTGTGGGGTCATTGTGTCTTTCAAGTGTCAGGTTGTGGCCTGTGCCCTTTTCTCTCACAGTCAGCCACTCTACTCCCTGTTGCTCAGCCCTAATTTACAACTGATCTTCAGTCTGTCTACCTCTGAGTCTTCTTCCAGTTTTTGTGGGGGATAATAAAGAGGGGAGACTGCTTCCCACCATCCAAGATTTGGTACACCTGCACCAGGAATAGAGCTGAGTAGCGGCAAGTGACACAGTCTAAGGGGGCAAAGGTCTGGACCATTAAAGGGCCAAACATGTGCAAAGGAAACAGGATTCCAAGGTAGACTGGTCTTGTTGGAAAGGGATGGGATACAACAGAATTTTTTCCCCAACAAAAATTCCTCTACACAAACTCTGGTTTTACTACTTTGGGTAAGATCTTTAAATTTTCCAGATTATTTTTAAACTAGCTAAAACCCAGAGGAACCTAAATATCCAGGAGGAGCAATATGGCTGAATCAATTGTTACAATGTTCCACAACTTTTACACAGACTTAAGAATGATAGTTAAAAATATTGTGTTTTATGAAACTCAGAAAACACTCAAATGTAAAGAAAAATAAAAAATTGCATGCATGATGAGATTACTACTGTGCCATCTGATGATGTACTTGCTGAGCAAAAGGTCTCAAACATATTCAATATAGTACTGCTAGTAAACTTGTGGGGTAGTGTGCAGAAATATAGAGATATGAGACCTGATTAGACTCACTGTCCCCACTTACAGTCTCAGAGCTGCCTGGGACACCCAACTCTCTCCTACAAACCCTACACAGCTGCCAATGGGAATTAATGTTAGAAAACTGATCTATGTGTGCCTAATTGTCCTGCCCCATGGAAGGTGCTGTGCTAAAAATAATGGCACTGGATGTTGTGGAATCCAAGTAATCTTGAAGGTTTTTCCCTAAATATTCAGAATTGAAATGAACATTCCCATGGGACTGAATGTGCCAATATTGTCTGGGCATTGAGTCAGGGATTTTTCCTTCCAGGGTGAATATTTACAAGTGAACCCTTTGCATCTGGCTTGTCCTCTAGCATTGTAAGCGAATTCAAGGTTTCCAGACTATGCTGCCAGTCACTGCTGCAGTTCTCTGAGTTTTTCTTCTTTCTACCCCTGCTGCCTGAACCCCCTCAGCAGGACTCCACAAGGAATTTCCTTCATGAGCACTATTGAAGGTCATATGTTGACATGCTGCTTGTTAACACTAGAATGAAACTAGAGCCCTGGTCCCCTTATTGTTATTACTACTTGTTAACACTGATACTTGCACTGGCTAGAGAATTCTAGGACACTGTGGGCATTGTCAGACATGCCCAAGAGTCTGTGACAGCCTTCAACTCAGCACATAGTCCAATATGCCCAGAAGGAATGGCTACAAAATTATACTTCAATTAGCCAAGAATGTACTGACCTCAAGTTGTGACACTCAGAGGGTCATGGCATGCCATGACTGGGAGGACTTTGGGCATATTTGTTACCAGTCTATGTTTGCCTTAGCAAGGGAAATAATCTTTAAGAAAATGGTCTTAGTTAGGGAAGTGGCCCATTCCTCATAGTAAGACCTTAGGACCAGACCTGGCGACCATTATCTTACAATTCATGGGAGAATTTGAGGTTCCTGGTCCCAACATGTGCGTTTTCTGTTGTACCTCTTGTCTCTATTCCCTCTTCTTACACCACATCCATTTTTCTCATCATCATGGGCATGACAGCTGTGTTCTGAGCATCCATGAAATCCTGCATATGTGCCTTAAACTTCCTAGTCAATCTTTCAAGATAAACATTTTTTTAATTTCAAAAATGGAGTAATGTGTCCTCTGACAGTAACATAATATCCTGACATGACCTGGTTCACTCACATAATGCCCTCATTGTAATCTCTTACACTCACATAATATCTTCACTGTGGTCTGCTACAATAATATGCTACATTACTCTGGCTTCTTACATTCACATAATATCCTTACCTGGGCCTCTGACACTCACACATTACCCTCACCAAGGCCTATCACACAGAGCATTTTCACTGAATTCTGACACTCAACTAATGCCCTCATTGGGGCCTCTCACTCTCATATATCATGCTCAATGTGACATATGACATTCACATAATACCCTATTGTGTGGCTTTTGACATTCACATAATAACCTCACTTGACCTCTGACTCTCACAAAATATCCTCACTCTTATGTTGACATTCATACAATACCATCACTGTGACATTGAGAGTCACATAATATTATGGCCCCTGTGAATGACAAAATTTACTCACTATGGCATCTGATGCTCTCAAATATACTTACAATGTTCACATATATTCATATATTTATTCAGAATAGCCCCGAGATTGAAAGTTTTTTCTAACTGTGGCCTCTGACATTTAAAAAATATCTTCTCATTTACAAAATGTCTTTCACATATTACATTCACTGTCACATGAGTTCCTCACATAATACACTCAGTGTGACATCAAACACTCATATAATACCATGCTGTGGCCTCTGATACAGAATATCCTCAATCAGTTCTCTGACACTTACATAATTCCTTCATTGTTACCACTGACACATTATATCCCCGTTATGACCTCAGACCCTCACATAATACCAATATTTTGGCTTCCTACGCACATATTATACATAATGAAGTCTTTGAATCTTACATAATACCTTCAATGTGGCCTATGACTCTGATGTAATATCCTCACTTGCTGTCTGACACTGACATATCATTCTGAATTTTATGCTCATGTAATGCAATCTCTGTGAACACTGACTCTCATACAATTTGCTCACTGTTATCCCTGATACTCACATATTATCATACTGGAATTTCTGATATAAAAGCATCAAAGTGATCTATAAAACACAAAATATCCTGTCTCTCCTTGCTGCCTGAACCCCCTAAGCAACTTGGTCTCTGACACTGACATAATATTCTCACTCTGACATCTGATCCTCACATATTATACTCTGTAACCTCTGACACATAATTACCTCAGTATGACCACACTCACATGATATCCCTCACTGTGACCTCAGGCACTCAAATAATACCCTAAGTATAACCTTTGTCACTGAAAAAATACCCTAATGTTACCTTTGATCCTCAAAAAATGCACTCACTGTGATTTCTCACACTCATATAATGCCCTCAGTGTAACCTCAGATACTAATATAACACCTGCATATGCTGTCTGACACATAATATCAAAAATGTGGCCTCTGACACTCAGAATATTCTCATTGGGGCTTCTGACACTCACCTAATGCCTTCACTATGCCTATTGTCCATCACATAATGCCTTCATTCTGCCCTCTGACAATTACAAAATTCCTCAATTTGCAGTCTCACAAAATTTTCACCAGACCTCTGCCATTATATAATTTACTCACTGTGACTCAAACACTCCCATAATACCTTCATGTGGTCTCTGGCATTCGCACAACATTCTCACTTGTCCTCTGATACTGACATAATATCTTTAAAGTTCTTGTATCACTCACATAATACACTTACTGTGGACACTGATCACAAAAAAAAAAAATTCTCACTATGACCTCAGTCACTCACATATTATTTTCACATAGTCTCTTTCTCCCACAAAATGTCCTCACTGTGGCCTCTGACATCAACACAGGAATGTCAGTATGATCTCAGACATATAGTAGTCTCCTGTGGCCACTGACACAAAACATAATTCTCTCATTTTATCCTATGCCTTTCAAATAATATCTTCACTTGGTTGCTGACTCTCACATAATACACTACTGTGTTCTCTGACATTCACATAACACCCCCAATCTGACCTTTGGTACTGACATAATATGATCACAGTGACATGTCTCACTCATATTATTTCTTTAGTGGGACCTGAGACACAAACCTGATACCCACAATGTGTCCTGTAATTGACATAATATCCTCACTGTGACTTCTCATGTTCATACATTTATCTCAGAGTGACCTCAGACATGGACATAATATGCTCACAGCACCCCCTGACACATATTCTAACTGGGGCATCTGACACTGCAATGAAACCCTCACTGTTGCTTCTTACACTCACATAAATCCCTCACACTGGTATCTGGTATCCCTCACTCACATGAAAGCATAATAGTGACCCCTGACACTATTACAATAACTCACTGGGCTCTGACACTACATAATATTTATTTTAACACAGCCTCTTAAATTGACAATGTGTCACTGTGAGAGTGAGCACTCATTTACTATGCTCACTGTTTCCTATAATACTGACATAATATCCTATTTTGTCCTCTTGCATTCATTTAATAATATGAATATGACCTCTGACAGTCAGAAGCTATTCTCAATTTGGCCTCTCCTCTGGTACACAAATAGAACCTGCACTGTTGCCTGTGACACACATTATATCCTCACTTCATCTCTGATGTTTATATCATAACATCCATGTGACCGCTGACATTCACACAATGTTCTCACTTGGCCTGTGACTAAGAAAATACCCTCATCATAACCTGTTAGTGTCATAAAATATTCACAGTATGGTGCCTGATGTTGAAAATATTTTCTCATTATTTCACCTGATATATAATATCCTCACTTTTCCTGTGTCACACAACACTCTGTGACTTTGGTGCTCATATATTACCCCCACTGTGAACTCTCATACTCAAATGATACCCTTACAGAGAACTTTGACACTGACTTAATACCCTATGTGACCTCAGATTTTATCATAAGTGTGACCACTGACACATGATACACTCACTGTGGCCTGTGATGCTTACATTATACCCTCATCTTGACTTACGATTCTCACATTATAACCTCATTTTGACCTCTGATGCTGATATAATATCCTCACTATGGTCTCACGCCACATAACCTCAGACATAAAACCTCTCTGGGACTTGTGACACTTATAATACTCTCATTGTGACCTCTAACACTCATAAAATAACCTCACTGTTTCCTCTGATTCAGATATAATACCCTTTCTGTGACTTTTGACTCTCACATGATTCCCTCAAATGCCCTCTGACATAACACCTGCACTTTGTTTCTTGACACTCAAATATTATCCTCAATTTTCCCTGTCATTCACATAATACCTCACAGTGACCTCTGACACTCAGGTAGTTACTTCCATTTTAGCAATGATGCTCACCAAATATCCACATGGTGACCTCTGATGGTCATATTATACAACCAAAATGGCCTCCTACACTCACAAAATATTCCCATAGTGACTTCTAACAATGAAAATATATCCTTCTTGTGACCTATGTCACCTCAAAAAATACCATCTGTTTGAATTCAGGTGCAATCATGATACTTTTACTGTGGCCTCTGAAACTTACATAATAACCTCGTTTTTCTCTGATACTCATATCTCCTCATAGTGGCTTCTGAATCTCACATAAAACCCTAAGAGTGACATAACAATCTCACTGTGACCACTGACACTGATATGATTATTGTTTCCTTTGATTCTCACTTTACCTCCCTATGGCATGTGACACTCAAAGAATATCTTCACTATGACTCTGATAGTCACAAAGTAACCTGACTTGACTTCTGACACTCAACAATATCCTCATTCTGATATCTCGCACTCACAAAATAAACTCATTGTCACTTGTGACATTCAAAAATATTCTCACTTGACCTTTGACACTAATGTCATACCCTCAATATGACATTTGACACATTAAACCCTCACTCTGACCTCTGACACAAATGTCCTCCATTGACCTCTATTGCTGATATTATACCCTCATTTAATATCTCACACTCAGATTACCCTCACTGTGACCTCTAACACTTGCTTATTACCCTCAATGTTGTCTATGACACTCATAAAATATACACACTGTGGTCTCTGATGGACACATAATACTCTCCTTTGACCTCTAACTTTGAAATATTATCCTCAGTGTGACCTCTGTTACTCACATAACTTCAGTGTGATCTCTCTCACACAAATAATAAACTTACATGGCCTCAGTCACTCACAGAATATCCTCAATGTGTACTTTGACTCTCACATAATTTCCATTCTGAGCCCTGTAACACTCAAATAATATTCTCATTGTTCTTTTTAGAAACTGACATAATACCTCTGTGGCCACTCATACATTATGTCCTCACTGTGATCTTTGACACTCACATTATTTTCTGAACAGACTTTGGACACTTTAACTTACCTTTACCAGTGCCTCTCATACTCACCTAATTTTCTAACTTGTTATGTGACACTCACATGGTATCCTCACTGTGAGTCTGATAGTCACATAATATCCTCACATGACCTCTGACACATAATGTCCTCCCTGTGACCTCTTATAATAACAATGTAACCTAACTGGGACCTGTTAGTTGTGTAATAACCTCATTTGGATTATGATATTCACAAAATATTCTCACTTGATCTCTGACACTAATGTAACATTCTCATTTTGACATTCAAATAATAACCTCACTGTGATCTCAAACACTCATATTATATACTCAATTTGACCTCTGACAGACATTATATTCTTAATTGACCTCTGACACATAATATCCTTAATGCTACCTCTGACACATAATAACTATACTGTGACCACTGGCACTCACATAATACCCTCACTGTACCCTCTGACACTCACATGAATCCCCAATTTTGGTCTCTGAAAATCACATAATACAGACATTTTGACCTCAAACACAGTACTACCACTCTGGTCTCTTGTCACTCACATAATATCATACTGTGTTCTCTGAAAGTCACATAAATATTTTAACTGGGTCCTCAGACACACATAAAATATTCTCACTTTGACCTCTGACATTGACATAATACCCACCTTGTGATGTGTGAAACTGATATAATATCCTCTCTGTGAATTCTTTTACTCATAATGTCATCATTTTGGATTCTGATACTGACATAGTATCCTTCTTCTAACCTGTGATACTCATAATACACACAGATTGGCCTCCTATAATCACATATTACATTTAATGTGACTTTTTCTGCACAAAATACCTTTTTGTGACCTGAGACCCTCACATCATGCTTGCAATGTAGCCTCTGACACTCATATAATATTCACATGTGGTCTCCGATATTCATATAATAAATTCAATGTGGCTTCTGACACTCACATAATAATCTAACTGTGACCTCTGCAATTCACTTAATATACTCACTTTTGCCCCTGATTTCACATAATATCCTCACTTGTCATCTTACACTCATAAAATGCCATCAATATTACCTTGATACTCATATAATACCCTCAATGTGACCTCTAATACTCAACAAATACCTCAATGTGGCCTTATACACTCACATAATATAACTGTCACCTCTGACATTCACATAATACAATCACTGAGGTCCAAGAAGTCACTGTGACTTGGGTCACTCATAATATTTTCATGCTGGCCCATGATGTGACAAAATATTCACTGTGGCCACTGATACCCACAAAATTTCCACAGTGTTGTTCCTGTGATTGACAGTATATCCCATGTGTAGCCTCTGACACTTATACAATATCCTTTCTGAGACAGCTGCAGTCACATAACATCCTCATTTGGCTTTGACACTCATATAATACCATCACTGTGGCCTCTGGCACTTACATAATATACACAATTAAAGCTCTAACACTTACTTAATACCCTCACTCTGACCTCTAAACCACAAAATACCATTACAAAGGCCTCTGACATTCACATAATATCCTCAATGTGGCCTCTTGTATTAATATAATACCCTCACTGTGGCAAATAAGATTCACATAATTCCCTAACTAGTGTCTATGACACTCACATAATATCATCACTCTTACCACTGACACATAATATTCACAATGTGACCACTGTGACCACTGAAACTCATTGAGGTTTCTGACATTCAATAAACATAGTCTGGCATCTAACACTGATATAATGTCATCAGTGTGTCCTCAAACATTTATATAAAATTCTCACTGTGTCTTCTGACACACAATATACTCATTATGTTCTTTGACTCTCACATAATATCCTGTGTCCTCTGACACTAATATAATACACTCACTTTTGCCATGACAATCACATAATATCTTCCCTTGGTCTGACTCGAAATCTTCCCTCACTGTTACCTACATATTAACATAAAACCCTGATTGTGGCCTCTGACACTCACATATAATCCTCAATGTGGCCTCAGATTTTCACATAATAACTTCACTGTGACCTCTGAAACTCACATAATAACATGTGACCATTCACACTCACATAATATCTTCACTTTTGACTCTGACATTTACACAATATCATTATGAATAATTACATGCACATAATGTCCATACTCTAACCTCTGGCTCTTATATATTACTCTTCATTTGGTCTCTGACACATAAAATATCACACATAAAATATCCTCCATGTGGCCCCTTAAACTCACATTACACCCTCAATATAAACTCTGACACCCAAATAAAGTCCTTATCTGGTCTCTGACATTCATATAATATCCTTACTATGGCCTCAGGTTCTCACATAATATTCTCACTCTGACAACTATCCTTGACAAACTGTCCTCACTGTAGCCACTGAAATCCAGATATTACCCTAGTTTTGGCCTCTGACACATAATGTCTTCACTCTGGCAGCTCACATTCACATAATATCTTTAATCTGCCTACCAAAAATCACATAACTTCACAATGTCTCTGACAGTCTGGTAATTACCTCACTATAGCCAATGACACAGAGTATCCTTATGTGGTCTATGAAAATTACTTATCCTCATTTGGTCTCTTTTACATAATATTCTCCCTTCTTCACTGTGGTCCTAAAATACTAACAAAGTATTTTCCCTGTGGACTCTCACATTCATATATATCCTTACATGACCACATTTTTAAAAATACCTTTTATTTTTTTAAAGGTTAACATGTAAATTGCAGAAAAAAAATACAAGCAAAGAACAAAGTTATTAATTTGCATGCAGCTTACTTAGACATGCCTTCCAGGTCATGAGTATACATACATAACATCACATTTTATGAGATTGAGATCATTATGAGTATCATGCTTTTCAAACATGAATATTCACCAAAACAAAATCTAATACCTACTTCATTTGACCACTTGCATTCACATAATATCACAACTCTGACATGAGAACCTCACATAAATAATCTCACTCTGGCCTCTGACACTCATATAATGTTTACATGTGACTTCTGACACTAACATAATATCCTCACTGTGAAACCTGACACTCACATAATACACTCCCTGTGATTGAAGACACTAATACCCTTAATGTGACAGCTGACACTCACATAATATCCTTAGTATACACTGTGTATTAACTTTAGTATTAACATAATATTCATACATTAGAATTTATTACTAATATACTAGTTGTCCTTTGTTTTTTAATGCCAACATATTATCAATCATTTTACATCCATAATTAATATTTCCCCCAACTCCTTTCAAAATTATGTAATATGGACTATGTGACCTCTTAAACTCACATAAAAACTGTCCTTTGGTGCTGTGTTTGTGGTTTACTGTTAGAGCACTTGCCTAGCACAAGTGAGGCACTGGGTTCAATCCTGAGCAACACGTAAAAAAATAAATCAATAAAATTGAGAATTTAAAAGGAATTCTGTTATTTTTTAAACTGTCCTTTGTTCTTTCTATACCTAAATTATATTCATACTATACCATTAAAACTGCTGTAATCACTAGCCTCTGGTTGTACATACTAACATGCTTTCTATTCTATAAAATCTAAAACTAAAATAATAGCTGCCTGTCTTGGTACCCATATTATGAATGTGATAAATTTGTTGTACCCTCCAAAACTAATAGCTGCCATGTGGTCTTTAATGCTAAAGAATTATTCTTACTAGTCCCCAATAAAATAATATAGTAGATTCCCTGGGACCTTAAAGATGATTATAATGTCCATAGTGACCATCTAAAACACATATAATAGCTCCTCTGTCAAATTCAATAATAATACAATATTCCTATTATAGCTATTCCATGTTTTTTCTTTAACAGTATATGCATACAATAGCATGGAGAACTATACAAGAAACTGTTCTGTCCTTTAATATTAATATAATTTGTCTGATATTACAACATTAGAAATGGATATCAGAGCCATTCAGAGTACTCAAATACTAATATAATATCCAAAATAGAGTATCAAATACAAATATAGAAGCTGTGCTGTGGCCTCTAAATCTAATGAATTAATCATAACCAGCATCTAAAATGAATATACTAGCTCCCCTCTACCTTGAAATAATAATATGACATTCATATTATCACCTAAAACCAATGAAATATATGTCCTGTAGCCTTTAATATTACTATAAGCCATATTTTCCATAAACCCTGAAACCAATATAATAACTTACTTCTGGATTTTAATATTTATTTAGTATCCTTTATTTAACATCTAAAATTAGTAAAAAGGTGTTCTGTAGCATTTAACATTAGCATATTTATATTATACAATCTTATGCTAATAAAATATCTGCATTTTTGTTATTAAATAGTTTTTATGAGTTATCATTAAAATTAATGTATTAACTATCATGCTGATTTTAGTATTAAGATGATATACATACTTGAGGCTCTAAACATTACCTAAATGTTTATTTCTGGCTTTTAATACTATTATGATGTCCATACTTTGACATATCAAACTGATATAGTAGCTACCATTTAAAATTGATGAATTATCATACTATAGGAAGTACAACTAATATAATAATGATTCTAAGGTTTTAATACTATTACATTATCCATAGTATAGCATATAATATTAACAAAATAGCTTCTATAGACCTTAGATATTAATAGAAGTGTTGAGCAATAACATCCATAACAAATATAATAGATTTATGTACTCTATTATGCAAAAATAATATCATAATAAAACACCTCAGGATAATGCAATATCTGCCCTTAGTTATTAATAGTAACACCAATACTACACCATCCAAAAGTGTTATAATAGTTGTGCTGTGGATTGTAGTCCTATTATAGAATTCATACTATTATAGAATTCTCATGACTTATGATTTAGAGAGTCACTGACAATTGCTGGTATCATTTGCACTCCAGCCAACAAGCTAGATGCTGGTAGACACCATGAGGAATAGAATGCAGTTGCAGTTTTTTTTTTTTATTGTAAACAAATGGGGTACATGTTTTTTCTCTGTCTGTACATGGCATAAAGGCATACCATTTGTGTAATCATAAATTTACATAGGGTAATGTTGTTTGATTCATTCTGCCATTTTTCCCTTCCCCCCCTCCCCTCCCACCCTTCCCCTCCATCTATACAGTCCTTCCTTCCTCCATTCCTGCCCCCCTCCCTAAACCCAACTCCAACCCCAACACTAACCCTTCCCACCTCCCATTATGTGTCATCATCCACTTATTAGCGATATCATTCGTCCTTTGGTTTTTTGAGATTGGCTTATCTCACTTAGCATGATATTCTCCAGTTTCATCCATTTGCCTGCAAATGCCATAATTTTATCATTCTTTATGGCTGAGTAATATTCCATTGTATATATATACCACATTTTCTTTATCCATTCATCAATTGAAGGACATCTAGGTTGGTTCCACAATCTGGCTATTGTGAACTGAGCAGCTATGAACATTGATGTGGCTGTATCTCTGTAATATGCTGATTTTAAGTCCTTTGGGTATAGGCCAAGGAGTGGGATAGCTGGGTCAAATGGTGTTTCCATTCCAAGTTTTCTAAGGAATCTCCACACTGCTTTCCAGAGTGGCTGCACTAATTTGCAGCCCCACCAGCAATGTAAGAGCGTACCTTTCTCCCCACATCCTCGCCAACACCTGTTGTTGCTTGTATTCTTGATAATTGCCATTCTAATTGGGGTGAGATGGAATCTTAGGGTGGTTTTGATTTGCATTTCTCTTATTACTAGAGATGTTGAACATTTTTCCATATGTTTGTTGATTGCTTGTAGATCTTCTTCTGTGAAGTGTCTATTCATTTCCTTAGCCCATTTGTCGAATGGATTACTTGCATTCTTGGTGTAGAGTTTTTGAGTTCTTTATAGATTCTGGAGATTAGCGTTCTATCTGAAGTATGATTGGCAAAGATTTTCTCCCACTCTGTAGGCTCTTTCTTTGCATTGCTGATAGTTTCCTTTGCTGAGAGAAAGCTTTTTAGTTTGAATCTATCCCAGACACTCGGACCAGAAAGCAGTTGCAGTTTTGAGGGCCCACAGTCTACTGAAGTTTGCCAGATCATCAGGCAAAATGCTAAGTGCTAAATTTTGTGAAAGCCAAAGAACTTCAACTAGCTTGAAATGAAACACACTGGGGATATGGGATGCAGGGTGGATGAGACAAGACTAGAATCAGGCAGGGGGAGTTTGCACTGTGTCTACACCTGCTTCATTTCTGTACCTAGGATTTGTCCTGCCTACACTCAGATACCTAAACAACAAAAACATGGGTGGGTAAGGAACAGTCTTTTGTTATGAAAGAAAAAATTTACCAATATTCACATGATACAAATGATTCTACTGCAAGATTCTAGCATATAATTGAATAATAATACTCTCCTAATACAGAGGGTTCAGCAAGATAAAGCAACTAAGTCTTCATTGTTTTTTTAACCCAATGCCCTGGCTGTCTTTTTTTCTTTTTCTTTTTCTTTTTAATCACAGAACAAGAACTTTATTTTAATTTAAAAGTATTCAGGTGCCTTTTGTATTCTACCAGGGAAAATCTGTTGATATTTTTACTTTTGAATTTATTTCAAGTAAATCAGTTCATTGTGTAACTGGTTTATTATGTATTTTCTTAAGTTTTATATTTTCCTAAAAATGTTCAGTTTTCATAGTGAAATTAAAATATACAAAACACTTCACGAGCTAATTGTTGCACTTTTGGGCAGCTGACATAAGTACACCATTTGCGTCTCAATAAAAATGTCTATCTCTAAAAGTGTGTGCAGCCCAGTCCCTATGAACACCCTTTGTACACCAATATGTTTATCAAATATGAGGCAGAATCTACCATCTTAAGCCTCTGCAAGACTGAGAGAAAGGACATCCTTTAGAAGTTCTACGTTTACAAATTTATTTCCAAACACTCACCTGGAACAGTATGTTTGGCCCTTGCAATTTTTAGCAACTTATAAGGAAAAGAGGTATTGATATTGAGTGGAAAACTCAAGTTAGTAGCAACTTCTATTCTAAATATCTCTTCAACTTTCTCCCCCTCCTAAATTAAAGAAAATTTTGTGTTCAGGCAAAATGGAACCCAGGAAGAGGTTCTTTCTTTCTTTTTTTAATTGTTTCTTATAGTGGATAATCTTAGTTATAAAAACAGAAAGCACATATACACATTTTAAAATTAATTGGTCACATTTTCCATTACTGACCAGCTCTTTATAACTTAGAATCTGCTGTTAAAATAGTCTGTCACAGCTTATTAAAAAGCTCTGAGCTGGCTGTTCCAGATTTTACCCTGAATGTGGGATTGGTGAAAATTCAATACCCTGGCAAAGGTGAGGGATATATGGGGGTGATTCTTGTCATGTTGGATATAGAGCCAACACTTCTGAGTATCTCAAGAGAGTGCCACAATGGCATTCCCTTTCACACAGGAAGCAGGATTCCTGGCCCACAGGCCAGAAAGAGGACAAGAAACAGGTCTCTCTGGCTGGTAAATCTGCAGTGCTCTAAGTAGTGGTACACTCCCAATCCCAGTGTTCAATGAAGGATTCTCAAAGTCTAAAAAGATAGTCTTTAGTCTGGCAGGGTGGTGCACATGCCTGTAATCTCAGCAACCTTGGAGGCTGAGGCAGAATGATCACAAGATTGAGGTCAACCTCTGAGATTTAGCAGGGTCCTAAGCAACTTAGAGAGACCCTGTCTCAATACTACCACTACTACTTCTATGAGTAATTCTAATAAAGATAACAATAATAATAATGAACAAGTGATGTAGCTCTCAAGTGCCCTGGGTTCAATGCCCAGTAACAAAAATGGGACAGTTTTCAAAAGCACAAAACAGCTACTTTCCCTCAAACAAGATCAGAAATACATTCCTATTGCTTTCTAATCTTCTACTTGATAATTAAGAATTAGATTTCAGATTTCCATTGTCTAAAATGGAACTGTCTGAAAATAAGCTGCAAATTGTTTCCAAGGGATAAATATCTCAGAATCCACTGCCTTGTGAAACATGTTTGAAATGCCTTCCATAATGTATGCAAATAAACTTTGTGATATGACATCACTCACTCCTTTCATGCATCTCTGTTCTCCCTAAGTACCCTGTGGCCTTAAAGAGCTGTTGGTTCCTTTTAAAGGAAAGTTCCTATATAACCTGCCCTAAATTATCTCTGGAATAGATAGATGAACTTTTATAACCTATCTCCAAATGCTTGCAGACCCAGGCAGGCAAGGCTGACCAAAGGGAAGTGCTAAAGAAAGGATCCACAAGCAAATTCCATGCAATCACTTTCTCTACCCAGGAGGGCTTGTTTTAGCAAGTGGCCATAGGAAGCTCCTGATCCTGCAGGTTGCCAGGGAAGGAAGCGCCTGGTCATTCACTTGCAAAGGAAAGGACACTCCTACCAGGATCTCACTTTTTATCTCCACTAAATTTTTGACATAGTTAGTGAGTCAGTTAAAAAGTCCACATGTTGGCTAAACATAGTGAGTTGGCCTTGTTCAGATGTGTCCACTCGGGCCTTTTCCCACAGTCTTTTGTCAGAATCATGCTATCCAATGCCTTTTTGTCTACTTCTCCTTTCCTTTGCCCATCAAAATGGCACCTCCTCAAAGGAGACTTTCCTCATCTTTCCTCATTCAGATTAGATTTCACCCCTATTTTATCTTTAGGACACAGTATAATAACTTTTTTACCATTGAGCATGTTCTGCCTCATCTTATGGCAATCTGCATATTTTTCTGCTACCTTTCTGTACTCTTTAGAAGGCATCAGCTCATCTTCATTCCTACTGTAGTACTCAGGCCTTCAATACCTTCAATACTTAATGCACAATTCTGGGTGTATTCCATCCCCATCCCCTTACTCTTCACTCACATCTGTACTTGCAATGCCCATGTTCAAACTTGAACTCATCATCTTTCTACATCCACTGCTTCTTAAAACTCTTCATCTTCCTATCTAATATACCACTTATCTCCTCCACAAACACAGGCTGAGATTACAAGTTTGTTTCAGGTGCCACAGACAAGGTTAAAAAATATGGGATCTCTGTGCTCATGGCTCTCTCCACCACCCCATATCCCAGTTACCATGATGCATAATGCCATGACCTGTTGAGGGCTGCATTGGAAAAGATGGCACCTGGAAGTGAGCCAAAGGGCACTGGATACCAAAATAAGGAAGTACCCAAAAAGGTTGCTTGGTTACTAGTTCCTTGGAGACTTATGACGTGTTAATGCCAAGCTCAAGGATTGGCGATCTAATATGCCGCACGTGGACAGCTCGTGATTCATATAGTGCTATGCTGACATTCCTCTGCATGCTCTCCTGTGTGAGAGAAAGCTTTGCTATAGTTGGCTGATAAGCTAGGAGCCTGGAAGAGGAGAGAGGGCGAGGGTAGAAGAAGGAAGATAGGGGGAGAACAAAGGAGGCAGGAAAACAGGGAGGACAGAGTAAATCTCCTCAACTAAAGATTGGTGGTGTCTCCTTTCTCTGCACCAGTTCCACTGGATGGAACAAGTGGTGGTCCATATGGGGCTCTTCTCTCTACTTCTGTGTCCTCCCAGGTAAGTAACTTAAGGTAAGCTATAGGAAAACTAAGTAACTTAAAGTAAGCTATAGGAAAACTGTAGGATAACTTCCCAGAAATCTCTGGCCACAGTGTATAAAGGGGAGTTCACACACTCCCAGTGAAGGGCCCCACAGTCCTGGTGAAAAGGACCACACAGTCCCAGTAAAAGGGACCCCACAGTCCCGGTGAAGGGACCCCACAGTCCCATTGAAGGGGACCACATACCTCAGTAAAGGGAGTCTGCATTACCCCAGTAAAGGAGGCCACATAACCCTGGTAAAGGGAGGTCTCATAACTCCAGAATGGGGTCACAAGTGTCTAGAAATCAAATGATAAAAATCATACAAGATATATTTAAGGCTAATGGGACTGCGGTGAAACGATCTACTGTGACAGCATATGTAACCACATTGGCCAAGGTTAGTCCTTGGTTTTTGGAAGAGGGAGTCCTAAGTATTCCACAATGGGAACATGATAAAGAGGATCTTATTAAAGCAGAAAAGCAATCCACGTTACCTAGAAGTACTTTTCCCATGTGACAGCGCATTAAGGAATGTCTAACATCTAAAAAAGGTAAAATAATAACTTTAGTATAAAAAAGGAAATATGTGTCTGGAAGAGATAAAGAAACAACTAAGTGTAACTTCTCATAAAGAGGAAGAAGAGGAGAAGGGACTTACTGGGGAGGAATTAGAAAGAGCATGAAGGACACGGTTGCCCCCATCAGTTATATTGGAAAGAAATACCAATCACTTCCTGTAGGCAGCAGCTCCCCCCCAAGCAGCCTGCCCCCTTTATCCCCCTAGGTACCCTTTGGAGGAGTTAGCACATGCTATAAATCAGATGGGTTTTTCACTGTGGGGAGAAGAAAACCCCCTTAAGGAAACCTCAGCAGTCCCACAATTCTTCCCTGTGCTAGAGGACCAAAATAGACAAAGATTCCACCAACCTCTGGATTTCAAAACAGTAAAAAATTTTAAGGAGGCAGTGGCTACATATGGTCCACAGGCCCCATTTATAATTAGTATGTTGGAATCAGTATCAGGGCTAAATCTAGTGCCAGAAGATTGGAAAAGTCTATGTAAAGCTTTGCTATCAGGGTGGCAGTACTTGGTGTGGAAAACTGCATGGCAGGAAGCCTCATTAGAAATGGCATGCTGTAATGCTGCCACAGGCTTTCCCCAAAGAAATGTAGAAATACTAACAGGAGAAGGAAACTATGAAGGTATTCAATAGCAGATTATTTATGATCCTGGGGTGTACACCAAATTGCTGCTGCTACCACTAAAGCCTGGAAGTTAATTCAAGGGACGGGAGATTTACAGGGGCAGTTGTCCAAGGTGATTCAGGGAAGTAACGAACTATTTACATATTTTGTTGATAGATTAATCCAAACTGCTGCTAGAGTATTTGGGGATTCAGAACAAGTAATGCCCTAAATAAAACAATTAGCTTATGAACAAGCAAATAGATGGTGTAAGAGAGCTATAAAGCCATGGAAAAATAAAGATTTAAGTACCTATATAAAGGTCTGCAGGGATATCAATGATGCAGTCATTACAGGACAAGTAATAGCTGCTGCTCTTTGTGGGTCAAATCATGGGCAATCAAGAGCTAAAGGAATACTATGCTTTAAGTGTGGGCAAGGAGGGCACTTCAGAAAAGACTGCGCTGAACGACCCATAGGATTAAAGCCTAGGGGAACACCTAAGACTGGAGAACAACAAGGGACAAATCAACCTGCCCCAGGTCTATGTCCCCAGTGCCGAAATGGAAGGCAGTGGGCAAAATATTGTACATCAAGATTTGATATAGAGAAATATCCTATGCCAGCCCAGTCAAAAAACAGCCAGGGGGGCCCAACCTGTGGCCCTCAAATATACGGGACCTTTCAGAATCCCATAGCACAGATCCCACTCACAATCATTTCCAACTATCTTCTCGTTGTCCCGAGGAACATGAGGGAGCAGGAGATTGGACCTCTGTGCCTCCACCTGACTCATTTTAACCCCAGAAATGGGAGTACAAGTGGTCCCCACGGGTGTACATGGACCACTCCCTGAGGACACAGTAGGATTATTATTAGGGCGAATTTCCACAACTCTGTCAGGATTACAAGTATTGCCAGGAGTCATTGATTCTGATTATACTGGGGAAATACAGATTATGCTATCCTCACCTCAAGGGGTATCTTTTGTTTCTCAAGGAGATAAAATAGCACAAATATTGGTATTGCCTAGTCATCATGGGACTTTTCCCAGTTCACAAAGGACTGTAGGAAACAATGGGTTTGGATCCACAGGATCGGGTGTCTTTTGGGCACAATCGACAAAAAATAGACCTATGCTTAAATTGAAGGTTAATGCTACTCCCATAGAGGGTCTATTAGACACAGGTGCTGACATCTCTATTATAAGACAGAAGGACTGGAACAAATCATGGCCTGTTACAGCATCCAGTACTACCTTGGATTTGCCCAAACCCCACTACAAAGTTCAGCTTTATTATCTTGGGAGGACCCTGATGGGACATTCCAACCTTATGTATTAACTCACCTGCCTGTCACTCTTTGGGGAAGAGACATTTTAACACAGGTGGATGTTGTCATTTCTTCCTCAGTTGAACAAAATATTTCCTGTCTAAACCCAACTGTTTTACCAGTCATGGTGGGACAAGGTTATATCCCTGGAAAAGGACTGGGCAAGAATCTACAAGGTATTACCTGCCCCATTCAAGTTGAAGGACACACAGGGACTAAGGGCTGAGTTTTCTGGAGGGGCCACTGAACCATTAAAGATAACATGGAAATCCAATAATCCTATCTGGGTCCCCCAGTGGCGCCTTTCTAAAGAAAAATTAGAGGCGGCCCAGGAAATAATCAACAATTGAAGGAAAATCATATCATTCCTTCCACTTCTCCTTGGAATACACCCATTTTTGTCATAAAGAAGAAGTCTGGGAAATGGTGATTCTTGCAAGATCTGAGAGCCATAAATTCCAGTATGCATATTATGGGCCCAGTGAAACTGGGTCTCCCCTCATTAGCTGTTATTCCAAAACATCATATCATCTCAATAGACATAAAAGATTGTTTCTTTTCCATTCCTGTTCATCCTGAGGATAGCCCTCGATTTGCCTTTTCCATTCCCTCTTTGAATAATGAAGGGCCTAATACTAGATACCAATGGGTGGTCCTTCCCCAGGGAATGGCAAATAGTCCCACTATGTGTCAAATATCTGTTGGCCAGGCTATATCACAGATTAGACAAAATTGTAAAGGACTTTATTGTCTCCATTATATGGATGATATTCTTTTGGCTCATAGGGAACAGGAGACCTTATAAGGGGTATTTGATGATATTATTAAAACCCTAGAAAAATGTGGATTACATGTGACCCCAGAAAAGGTGCAAACCTGCAGTCCTATTACCTTTCTAGGACATCAAATATTAGACACCTATGTTAGGCCACAAAAAAATTTCAATTAGCCACAGGAAAGCTTAAGACTCTAAATGATTTCCAAAAATTATTAGGTGATATTAATTGGGTAAGGCCAAATTTGGGAATCACCACTGCTCAACTTAAGCCTCTGTTTGATATTCTCCAAGGAGATTCAGACCCTACATCCCCCAGAAATTTAACTCTTGAAGGTAGAAAAGCCTTGAGGTTAGTAGAACAAGCTTTAGAAAATGCTCATAGTGATAGAGTTGATCTATTTTTGCCTTTTAGCCTCATAGTGTTAGATTCTGAATATACTCCTACAGGTCTATTGTGGCAAACTGGACCCCTAATATAGATCCATTTGCCAGTGTCCCCAAAAAATGTTGTTTCCCCACATCCTGTGATGGTAGCAAATCTAGTTACATTAGGACTTAAGACAGCCCTTCCAGTTTTTGGAGTCCATCCTCAGTTATTGTCCCATACACAGCAAAACAGATTGAAATACTAGTTAAAAATAATGAAGATTGGGCCATTGTCCAATGTTCCACCATGGCCACATTTGATAATCCCTTGCCAAGTTCACCTATTGTCAGCTTCTTCAAAAGACATCCTGTTATTTTCCCTCAGATTGTTAAGGCTTGACCTATCCCAGCAGCAAAAACAATCTTTACAGATGGCTCCTCCTCCAGTACAGCTACAGTAGTTTCTGATAAAGTACAGACTATTACTTATTACTTCTCATAAGTCTGCTCAAAAAACTGAACTAGAAGCAGTAATAACAGCCTTACAATCATTTTCTGAGAAACCTTTAAATATTTATACTGACAGTCTCTATATTGCCCAGTTTGTGCCCTGATTGAGAAAGATGGACCCATTAGTTCTCAATCTACCTTACAACAATGCTTTTATCAAGTACAAACTCTTCTGTGGGCTCACAAAGAACCTTTATATGTAGGCCATATCAGAGCACATTCAGGCTTACCTGGGCCTTTAGCTCAAGGAAATTCTACTGCAGACTTAGCTACTCGTGATCCTCATGTGTTTAATATTGTACAAGAAGCAATTAATTTCCATAAAGATTTTCATGTCAATGCTACTACTCTCGAAATAAAATATAACATTACAAAAGAACAAGCCAGAAATATAGTAAAACAGTGTCCAGCCTGTGTGCCTCATTTATCTGTTCCTCATTTTGGAGTCAATCCTAGAGGACTCCTTCCAAATCATCTATGGCAGATGGATGTCACCCATCTCCCTGAATTTGGTACTTTATGATTTGTACATGTAACTGTAGATACCTACTCAGGATATATATTTGCCACCACCCATACAGGGGAAAAGACAAAAGATGTAATCAGTAAGATGCCAAAGAATTCATAAAGAGATATCAAAAAATGGAAGTGTTAAAAAAAGATCAAATTTGTTTACCTTTTGAATTGGTCATTTTGTTTGTCAAAATTATATATGCCAAGTACCATCTCTGTGCCAGAAGCCTGGTGTACATGGTGAGATTTAGGGTCTCACAGAAAGAATGGTAAACTAAAGTGATTCTAATTGCTATCTTGCTTCTCTTGTTTACTACTGGAGATAGGATATCATAATGTGACTATGTCCTGGGAGCAATTGCTTGAGAGTTTCTTTAACATGACTCCCGAAGCACAAAAAATCAAAGCAAGAATCAATAAATGGGATGGATTCAAACTAAAAAGCTTGTTCTCAGCAAAGGATATAATCAATAATGTGAAAAGAGAGCCTACAGAGCACTAATCTCCAGAATTTAAAAAGAACTTACAAAACTTTACTCCAAAAGTACAAAAAATCCAATCAATAATGCGGCCAAGGAACTGGACAGACTCTTTACAGAAGAAGAGATACAGGTGATTAATAAATACATGGAAAAGTGTTCAAAATCTCTAGTAATTAGAGAAGTGCAAATTAAAACATCTGTAAGACTTCTTCTTACTCCAATAAGAATTACTATTTTCAAGAACACAAGCAATAATAGATTTTGGTGTGGATATGGGGAAAAAAGTACACTCATATATTGCTGGTGGAGTTGCAAATTATTACAGCCCCTCTGGAAAGCAATATAGAGAGTCCTCAGAAAACTTGGAATGGACCCACTGCGGGGTCCAGTGCTTGACAAAGGTCCTCTGGAGGATGATTGCAAAGGCTCATCCTAAAAGGAATTGCCGGATATTTTGCTCTGAAGCATAGTGATTTTTCTGCTGCATTTTTCTGATAATATATTACTCATTTCAGTCTGAACGTATTGCTTAAGGGGACAATGGGAATACAACAAAAATTCCAGAAAATATTACCTACAATCTGAAAAACAGTGGGTCTTTTCCACTAACAAAGTAAAAAATAATTTTGCAACCGTGCAATGAGTCCCTGAAAGTCTCTGGAGAAAATAGTTATAAATCTGCCTTTGTCTCCAACAGGCTGGTTAAATTTTAATGATGGTTTTGTTTATGTGTGGTGGTGAGGTAAGAGAATAAGGTTCCAAAATATTCCTTCTTTCCTACAAAGAATATGTCACCCCTATAACAAATGTTGGTACACAATAACCATTGGGACCGCTGCCCTCCTGTAACCCTTAACTCAGCAATTTAGATATTAACCAGATGGACCTAGTAGAGATGGTCACATGAGATTACTTGTTTATTGCTTTAACCGCAAGAATAATAATAATAGTCTTAGGTCACATAGAGATTAGATATTAAGGAAGTAAATATTGTATTAGCTCATCAACATAGTTCGATATTCTTAAAACAATTGTGATTAGGTAAGGATGATCTGTAAGATTGTTGTTTTCTGCCTATGCTTTGGAACTTCTTTAATATTAACCACAAGACTGCCATTATAGCCTGAAGAAAAATGTATATAAACCCAGCCTTTCCCAGAATAAAGTGGAATTGATTGCACCAGAACTAGAGTCTGTGTCTTTCATTCTCCATCCATCACCGATGCTGTCTCCCCATGCCCCATTTACCAGTGTGGAACCCATGGACTCCCACTAGGACTGGACCCCAGCAACCTACCAGCTATCCTGCACCTCGGTTTATACCCAAAGGAATTCGCATTAGCATACTACAGTAATGCAGCCACATCAATATTTATAGGAGCTCAATTCACAATAGCTAGAATGTAGAACCAACATATATGCCATTCAACAGATGAATGGTTAAAGAAAATTTGGAATATTATTCAGCTATAAAGAATAATATTATGGCATTTGCAGATAAATGGATGGAAATGGAGAAAATCATTCTAAGTGAAACAAGCCTATCCCAGTAAACCAAAGGCTGAATGTTTTTTTCTGAAAGTGGAAGATGATACATAATACTGGTGGGAGGTGAGGAAAGAATGGAGGCACATTAGATTACATAAACGGAAATGAGAGGGTTGAGGGGGTAGTGGTATGAAACGTGGTGGAATGAGTCAGACTTCATTACACTATGCATATGTATGATTATATGTATGGTATGAATATGCATTGTGTATAATCATAGAAATGAAGATTTGTGCAACATTTCTGTACAATGAATTAAAATGCAGTCTATAAAGATAATAAAATAAATTAAAAAATTAATGAAGACTTAGTTGCTCTATCTTGCCAAAATCTCTGGATTAGGAGAGCATTATTTATTATTCACTTACATGCTAGAATATTGCAGTAGTATCACTTTGTATCATGTGGATATTGGTAAATTTTTTATTTGATGCCAAAACATTTTTGCTCATCAACCAACATTATTATTATTTGAATATGTAAGTATAGGCAGGACAGATACTAGGAACACAAATGAAGAAGGGTTAGACAGTGCAAACTCCACCTACTGAAATCTAGAGTTGTTTCATCCACCCTGCATCCTGTGTCCCCAGTGCAGTTCATTTCAAACTGGTTCCAGTTCTTTGCCTCCCATACCATTTAGCACTTAGTATTTTGCCTACTGATCTGGCAAACTTCAGTAGACTGTGGGGCTTGAAAACTGGAACTGTATCATATTACCCAACATGTTTCCCAGCATCTAGCTTGTTGACAGCAGTCCAGATGTTGTCAGTAATTATCAATGACTATCTAAATGAAAAGATACCAAAGAATTCATAAAGAGATGTTAACAAAAGGTTAGGGTTTAAAAAATCAGTTCTGTTTACCTTTTGAGTTGGTCAGTTTTCTTGTCAAAATTATACATGCCAAGTACCATCTTTGTGCCAGAAGTATGATGTAAACAATGAGATTTAGGGTTTTATTGCAAAATGGCCAGCTAAAAAGATTCTAATTGCTATTTCACTTCTCTGGCTTACTACTGGATTTGGGGTAAACTATCATGATGTGACTATGTCTCAGGAGAAATTGGGTTTCTTTCTTTCCCCTGGCTCTTATTCCTATCACATAAAATCAAACTTTAGTCACACACAGCAAGACATTGATTTTTAACCACTTTAACTTAGGCAAAGAAGCAAAAACTACTACTTTTAAGTAAAAATAGTAATTTGCAAATCTAGTTCTTTAAAAAAGCTTTAGTCTGGACATCATAATCTTTCATGGAAATTATATATACCAAGTACATTCTCTGTTTAGAAGGACGATGTACACAATAAGATTTAGGGTCTTATTGGAAAATGGTGATAAAAGGCCTTATTATCTGAAAGGCTCAAGGTTAGAACAGCAAAACTCTGGGAATGAGTAGAGCAGAAAGGACTTATGTGGCTACAGTGAGCTCCTGGGCTGAGGACCCAGAGCTTCTGTGGAATTCAGCAAGTACTTTTAAACAATGAATGGACTCTCATTTCCCACCTTACTGGGAATTCTGCCCATGATTGAAGTATGACTTGGTGACATCCTATAAAAGTTTTGGGGAATGACTGGAATTATGCTAAATTTCTCATCCAGTAATCCCCAAAATAAGTATTATTCATGTCCATGGCTGTTCTACATATTGTCAAGATCTCTGGGAGTTGAGATGTATGTACCCAGGGATTCTAAAAATTAGGATCCAATCACCTGGATTTTGTATTAAAATGAAGACTGCTGAGTCCTTGGATATTTGATAGGGTCTGCATAAACATTTCATTCAAGTGCCTAATAATGTCCTTGGTTCAGGGATGATACTTTGTTAACCACTGAAGGCCAAAGGTTCCTCATTAACATTTAGAAATCTGCAGAATAAATTGCACTCTGTATGGTAGGAGTGATATTGGTGATTGGCCCAGGGGTGATCTATCACTGAAATGCATCCTCAGCCCTTTTTATTTTGAGACAGTGTCTTGTTATGTTGCTGAGTCTGGCCTTGAGCTTGTGATCCTCTTGTCCTAGTCCTGATTTACTAGCATTTTAGTCCTGTTTCAATGTACCTGGCTTTATTACTGCATTGAAAGCCTGTTTGCTTGAGAATTTTGATTGTAGTTTTACCAAATAATACTGGATTTTCTCTTGGTGACATTCAAAGGCAGTCATGTCTCCCCAGTCTGGATGGCTGATGGGTTATATGAACTTGGGCCCTCTTTTTTTGGTTGGATCATGAAACTATGGGAAAACAACTTTGCACCTTTTAAAATATTATTATTCTTCCAGTGAAAAGAACAGCTGAACAGAGAATTTTTAAATTAATAAACAAAAAAAAAGATATGAGGAAGATTTTCCAAAATGAGACATTGGAATTGATGGATTTTCACTATTCAGATTATGATTATGTCCCCACTAAACTTATAAAAGTAAACTCCTTTCAAAATAACAAACCTCTTTCACATATGCTACTAATGTACTCATAAAGGAAACAAAATAGACTTGGTCTACAAAAAATTTTAAGTGATGCTGGTAGGTTTCCTGTTGTGATCTTTGTAAAGGTAGGCTGGAAACCTGAGTGTGACAGCTGACAGAGCTGAGGAATTTATGCACATGACCATTCATGTACATTAATTGTTCATTCATCTACAATCATTATAGCAGGCTATAGCAGATATTAAAGAATTCCAAATAAGGAGAAAAGGCACTAGGTTTTCTGGAAGAGGTAGACTTTTGAACTGAGAAATATTTTATGAAGAATTAGATGCACAGATAAAGACAGTGTGCTAAGTGTTGAATGTCAAGTTTCCAGATTTACAAATAAAATAAAATGTCTTTTTCCATTGTATAATTTGGTATTTTGAGCTTACATGTTTGTTCCATTCCAACTTTTTAAATAGATTTTTATCAAATTTGAAATGCACATAGTAGGTACAGATACATGTTGAAAGTGGTGGAACTCATTTAAATTTGCATTTGAGATTGTGTGCTGTAATTTTTAGTTTGACAAATCTAAGTCAGCAAATATCTGCAATGCTCTGAAGCAGTGACTGTGAGAGATATACAACATGTGAATTAGCAGGAGAGTAAACAAATTGTGCAGTGACTGAGGAGTTCTTACATCTAGGGATTGGACAGATTCTGAGGAAGAAGTGCTGCCTGAGCTGGGCTGAGAGAAGGGACAGGATTTTGATAGAGAGAAAAGCATATTTTAGAGCTTAATAGATCTTCCTACTTTTGATAGGGAAATATATTCAGGAAGAGACCTGGTGATAGATGAATTCTGAAAAGGAGGTCTGGGCCTTGAAAGTTCCACCTTAAAATGTTGTTATACCTTGAAGAGTGATATCCATGTGAAGGAAAGAACTCAATAGAAAGTGGAAGGAACAGGAATATAGGAGAAAATTATTATACTACTTCAAATACTGAAAAGAGAGTGGACATAGGAATCAATTTCAAAGACAGTTCAGAGGCAAGATTGAGAAGAACTTCAGTTTAGTTTGAGGAATAAGCAAGCAGTGAAAATGAGGAAGAGGCAAACTGACTATGAGACTGGCAATATTTTAGTAATAATAGCTAATGTGAATTGAAGGCTTCCTGTATGCCAGTTTGGACCACACATCATGATATTTCATTTAATGATACCAGTAGTACTATTTTAAGGTTGAGGTACCTAAGGCACAGAGATATTGTACAGTTTACCCAAGATCACACACTAGTAAGTGTCAGAGACCGATTAAAATTTAGTTTGCAATTTCCACCACTACTATCACTGACTTCGAGCACCAGAGAATAGTAACTCTCTTGGAAAAGAAGCAGTGGCTGGGGACACTGAAAATGGATATGGTTGTCAGGTTGAGGTATGGCTATGGAGAAAAGTAGGCTGAGGACAGAAGTCTGGTCTATGCTGCAATTTAAGAAGGACTGTGATCCCATTCCACTCCCTCCTGTCCCCCAATCCCCCACACAACACACTCCTCAGTTAGGTACTGATCTGGTTTTCTATCAAGTGCATTTTCCTATTGATTTCTTAAAGTTGCCCCAGGTTATCTCAGCCAGCCATCTCAAACATCCTTCTGATGCTACAGGGTTGATTTGAAAATTCGTAATCTGTAGATTAGATGCTGAAGGACAGGAAAAGGGAGAGAATAAAGTCCAGAAACAAATGGGTTCTGACCTGGAGCACTAGGTTCCAGCTTTTCTTGGGACTTCTGTCAGGCATATGTCCCCAACATTAGCTACTTTCTGGACCATATGTTGGAAGTCTTATATTCAGTATTATTTGTACTTTTATTACTCCCATTTCTATAAAATACTCATTATGTGAAGGAAAACTTAGGGGACTATAGAAAAGAGCCCATGAAAAGGACTAAGAAACATGCCAGTAAAGCCAGGCTAATTGAGAACTGTGACAACTGAGTTTACCCAAATAAAGAGTTAGATGCAGAAGTCAGTGATCTCTTTAAACAACAGATAAGACTAATAAAACAAAATGGGATTCATTTTATATTTTTATTTTTATTGTAAACAAATGTGATACACATTGTTTCTGTTTGTACATGAAGTCATTTTTAAAATAATTTTTAGATGTTGATGGACCTTTATTTTATTCATTTATTTATATGTGGTGCTGAGAATTAAATTCAGTGCCTCACATATACTAGACAAAAGTGCTGTACCACTGAGCTACAGCCCTAGGCCCAGAAAGGGGATTCTATTGAAAATACCAACAAGATGGACAAAAACCCCAAGCAGAATATTAAAAAGCCCCTAACAAAGAAAATTCAAGGCCTGCTGTCTTCCATTGTTCACTCCAAGTCAATGGGAGTACTGGCTAGGAGCATAAATACAAGACTTTAATGTATAGGTGAATAATTTGAAAACACAAGTAAAGTAGATAATGTTTTAGAAAAAACTAAAATTTTAAAGCACAAGAAAAGAAAAAGAACCTTGAATATACCAAAAAACACTGAATAAACTGAACCAGTAATTAAGACAGCCCCTAACCCCTTCCAAAGTAAGAAGTTGGGCAACTTAGTACAGATAAATTTTAGTCAGAGCTTAAAATTAGGTGTTGCTGCTTATTAGCTGTGACTTTTGTGTAATCAGAACTTTAACTGCCTGCTTATTTGTAGCCCCTAGATATCAATTGAAATGACAGCCCTTGATAAGCAAGAAATCACAGATAAAAATAATGTACTGAAATAGTCTGAAAAGTGCAAAAATATATTTACTTGTTCTACAGATATTTATTGTACTTCTAACAAGTGACAGGCTTTTTAGTTTTATATTTAATGCTGACATTTAATATTTAAACTTACTCTGGACCAAATAAGATTTAAGCTACAAAATAGTATAGAAAATCATTTTGACATATATTATCCTAGGCAATGAAACATCTAGGTGCAAACAGTCAGATATTAACATGAGGACTTTTCTTCAACTTGTTCAGTTGGGAGCACAGATGATGGATTTTCTTGAGACCTGACACTTGTCACTGAAACATACCTTTTTATCTTGTTATTTATCATCATAGTTGCTAACAATACAGAAATTAACTGTACAATAAGTTTTTTTTTCTTATGAGTCATCTTTCTATTAAGTTTGATATTGTTTATCAATGAAAATATTTTTTCAGGAGCTGAGGTTTAGATCTCAGTTGTATAGTGCTTCTATAGTATGTATGGGGCACTGGGTTCAATTCTCATCACCACATATAAACAAATAAAGGTCCACTGAAAATTAAAAAAAATAAACTGTGCAAAATGAAACTACATACATTCTGTTGTCATGTCTAAGTAGAACCAATAAAAATAATTTAAAATTACATTTTTCAACTCTACAAGAGATAGTTCTAAACACTTCAAGATAAACAATCCTCATTTTTAGTTTAGGAGAAGAGATATGCACTAACATCTTTATAGTGCTCTGGAAAACTGATGAAAAAATCCAAAATATAGTATTAGAAATTACAGATTTATAAAGAGTATGTTTTAGTTTTTTTTCTTAATATTTAAAGCAGATCAGTATTTCTAGATAGCCTAGAACCTTTTAAAAACTGTATTTGAATATGCTTTAGTAACATAAATTATGTACTTTTTTTCTAGTAGCCTGTCATATAGAACAATCAAGTACATTTTATGGGCTTTATTCTTCTTTGCTGTAGGCAATCTTGTAAATGTCATCTGTAAATCATTCTATACAATGAATTGGGAATTGATGCATCACAGGGGTTATGAGAGAACAAACTACTGTGGTCTGTTTGGGAATGTAAGGAATCCCATTTTCCCAGGGTATTTATAATAATTATTTTAATTTTTTTGCCCCCTGCAATTTCCCACAGTGCTTACCTTCACATGTCAGTGCTAATCGTGTCTGGACAGAGCTGCTTCTCCAGAACTGCTTTCTTTAAGCTCTCAGAAATTCTGATGAAGTCTGGCTGAAATTAAGGTCTCATTAATTGATCAATTTATCCCCCCAGGCTAGTTTACCTGTGTCAAAAGAAGGACATTGTGAAACCCTCTGTCCATTTGGTTTGTACTTTTCATAAAACGGATAATACACGTTTATGTTGGCATATTAAAAACTGTTTTTATGTATTTAAGTATACATAAAACTCCATTTTGTATTAAGTAAGCTTTAATGTTTTGGTTTTTATATGTTCTTACCTCTTAAGCATTGAGCACTGTTGACCGTGAAGAACTTTTCTTAATGTTTTCAGTGGAAATAATAAGGATGTGAACTTTTTTCTCTTTAATTTTGCATATGCTGAACTGTACTTGTATACACACAATAACCAGCTGTGCCTTCCTTTGCAGTTTTATGTAGAAGATTTATATACTTTTACTCTTAAGAGAAAACATTTGAAAGACAAAAATTAGTATCAAAGAACTCTCTAGTACCGTTGGCTTAGGGCCAGAGTTCCTCAACAGGACTCCCATACCACAAGAAATAAAAGCAATAATCAATAACTGGGATAGATTCAAACTAAAAAGCTTTCACTCAGCAAAGGAAACTATCAGCAATATGAAGAAAGAGCCTACAGAGTGGGAGAAAATCTTTGCCAATCATACATCAGATAGAGCACTAATCTCCAGAATCTACAAAGAACTCAAAAACCTCTACACCAAGAATGCAAATAATCCAATCGACAAATGGGCTAAGGAAATGAATAGGCACTTCACAGAAGAAGATCTACAAGCAATCAACAAACATATGGAAAAATGTTCAACATCTCTAGTAATAAGAGGAAACAAATCAAAACCACCCTAAGTTTCCATCTCACCCCAATTAGAATTACGATTATCAAGAATACAAGCAACAACAGGAGTTGCTTATGTGGGGAGAAAGCTAAACTCATACATTGCTGGTGGGGTTGCAAATCAGTGCAGCCACTGTGGAAAGCAGTGTGGAGACTCCTTAGAAAACTTGGAATGGAACCACCATTTGACCCAGCTATCCCACTCCTTGGCCTATACCCAAAGGACTTAAAATCAGCATATTACAGAGATACAGCCACATCAATGTTCATAGCTGCTCAGTTCACAATAGCCAGATTGTGGAACCAACCTAGATGTCCTTCAATTGATGAATGGATAAAGAAACTGTGGTATATATATATATATATATATATACAATGTATATATATATATATATATATACAATGGAAAATTGCTCAGCCATAGAGAATGATAAAATTATGGCATTTGCAGGCAAATGGATGAAACTGGAGAATATCATGCTAAGTGAGATAAGCCAATCTCAAAAAACCAAAGGATGAATGATATCACTAATAAGTGGATGATGACACATAATGGAGGGTGGGAGGGGTTAGTGTTAGGGTTAGATTTAGGGTCAGGGAGGGGCAAGAATGGAGGAAGAAGGACTGTATAGAGGGAAAATAGGGGTGGGAGGGGTGGGGGGAAGGGAAAAATAACAGAATGAATCAAACAACATTACCCTATGTAAATTTATGATTACTCAAATGGTATGCCTTTATGCCATGTACAAACAGAGAAACAACATGTATCCCATTTGTTTCCAATTAAAAAAATAATAATAAAAAAGTCAGTACTATGGCATTTCACTGTCAGTTTTCTCTTCCTGTAAGTGAGTACATTGGATTTAAAGTAATAACACAACTGTTCAAAATAGAAATAAGTTGTTACTTACTTATATGAGTTATCAATTGTTACAAAGGCTAATATCTGTCAAACAAGGTAAAATGTTTAATGTGTTATGCCTCCAATGGGCTGGAGTAGTTTAAATGCATTATTATTATTAATAAAATAATAATGTTTAAAAAAAGAGCTCTCTAGTAAAATTTCATTATTTTTTTCCAATAGGCAAAATATGAAAACATATTCATATCACTTTTTCCTTTTAGCTTTTGATTGAATAAGAAATGCCTTAGAGTCTCTTTTGAATTGAAATTACTAAATGTATTATCCAAGTAACATTTTTATAAGAGTAAAATAACCCATATTTAGACAATAAACATTCATAAATAAAAATGCTATGAAGAGTATTTTTTAAACTTTGAAACCACTTAGATATTCATGTCTTTTCTCCTCCCTAATAAAAATCTGAAATGAATAGCCAGCAATCCATAGCATCCAGACTGCTGTACTTTCTAGTTGAGCATATTATTTCAAAAGATTAGCCCTATTTCTTCCTATAGAAAAATCACACCCACTTGATAAATTACTGTATCAATAGGTATTGGTTTTCTCTAAATACCTGCAACAATACTTAACATTTAAAAATCTAATATTTTGAAAGCTCACTGGTGTTGAACACAAACAATAAAGAAGTGATTTTGTAACACTTTTGTGAGGATAGTCACGAATTTTGATGGATCAAAAAATGTACTATAATACAAATATCAAATTAGATAATGAAGTCATTGCTTGTGGAAACTGATACATAATAAAATGCTTTATATTTTACTAAATTGATGGTAACATTAGAAGAAAACCTGGCAAAAATTCTTCAGGAATCACATCACTGTGGAACTACCAGCAGATACAGCAAAGAGATTCTTTTGTACAGTATAGTTTAGAACAGTGATAAAACATTTTATGTTATTTAAAAAAATTATGAGGCACCATTACAGTTGCACCAAACCTATACATGAAGCAGGTATGTTCCAAAGTAGATAAATGAACTAGAAAGTGCCCATTGAAGATTAGGTTAACTGTAATCTTTAACTATAAAGTAATAGAAACCAACTTGAATTGTGAATAACTAGCAGATCCAAACAGGCATTAAATGGCAGAATTTATGAAAAGACTAAAAAGTGAACTTTATGAAAATATATTCCTTGAATTTTCAGAAACTAAAATTAGGTTTAGTTAGAAATTTAGATTTTCAATTGGAATCAAGATTCTCTTTGTGTGGAGACACAGGTTTATAGGGGGAAAAAATTCAACAACTCCAGTATGCTGTAACTGCAAAGAAATGGAACTGGCTCCAAAATCTACAAACAGACACTACTGGCACTCCTTCATATGTTAAGTCTTTACTAAAATAAAAGGAGCTGATTCAGGGCAGTGCCAATTACTGAAAGTGAAATGTGTGAGCTAGAAGTTAAAATGGGCCTTTGAGAATGCTTCTCTCCACCTCTTTCTTGATTAGAACAGCTTTGCAGTAGAAGCTGAGAGTTGCCTGGGGCCACTGAACTCATTGAAGGTAGAACAGTGATGGATTTTCCAATTTCACTTTCTGCAAGGTCTAGCTGTATTTAACTACTGGTCCAAAACTGTTAGGAAAATAATGTCACTAAAAATTGTAGGGTAAGGGCTGCTGGGCTTATGACTAAGTGTATAACTCAGTAGGAAGTAGAGTACTTCCCTAGCATGTGTGAGGCACTGGGTTAAGCACCACATATAAATAAATAAAATAGAGATTCATTGACAACTATTTTAAAAAAAATACTTTAGAATAAAAGAACATACAAAAACACAGGATTCTTAGCGAAACTAAAATAAATCAATGGGCAAGAATTTCAACTAAAAATTTAATATATTTTTAAAATTAAATACTGATGGAAATATTGAAATGAACAGAAATCTTATTCTTGGTATCTTTCTTCCTCAAAATATTTTAATTACACTCTAGATTCACTTACTAGAAATGGGATAATAAAATTTTGTTAGATCAAAATGCTGTATGCATGGACACTTTAGAAATGGAGAATAACTCTCAGAGCACTGACTCATCTTGTGTGTTTTCTTAAAATAAGTACTTTAATCCAAATAGACTCCAAAGGGCAGCAAATTCCCCACCTTCCTTTAATTTTTGCTTGGTCAGTTTTAAAGTCCTAAGGCTGAATTTTTTAGAACTATACAACCTGAAATTCAATCTCTGTACATGTCTTCTCTGTAACTGCAAATATTTATTCAATTTCATATATCTATGACTTTTACTGTGATATTATTTTTGTGGAATAAATACTTTGTGATGAGAGGCATTTAGAGGAAGTATGTTGGTTTTCTTCCATTTACTTGGAATAACCCAAACTTTACTTTTTCCATATGGAAACAAGTTTGGAAATGTATCCTGCTATGTACCCTTAAATATGGCACATCAAAAAAACACCTTAAGTACAGATATATAAAGAAGTACATATAAATATTGAGTTTGAGTTCAATAAAGTGGAGTGGGTTTAAAAAATGGTCCCTTGATCATTTGAATCTTAAATTCTATCAACTGCTTTGTACTGAGGAAGGAGAAGTGATGCAGAAGAAAAACCCATGAATCATTGTTCTTCCTTTAGGCTACTTTTTTTGGTAAAGAAGATTGTGAACTGCCAGGTTTGGTGACAGAGGTTACTAGTCTACCCAATCTCACTTCTAGGCTGACCTATTTCTGGCTTTCATGGATGAGTTCAAAAATGTCTCCATCTGTGTCTGACACAGGATGACTGGTGTGCATGTAGGGGAGGAGAGGCAGGAGAAAATAATAGAACACAGGAGACCCAGACTGACAGGTTCAGTACCTCTACAGTGCCACAAAGTGTCACAGACAACTGCTAGTCACACATTTTATAATGTATTCTTGTAGGTAGAGTAGGAAATTTTTCATTTTGTGGAGAAACAAACATTTGTAAGTAAATTGTTACAGTTACCTCTATTCAAGAATGGAACAGATTTGTTTAGTCCAGTTTATACATAAAATAGTTTAACTCCAACAGATTTACAAAATTCCCTTTTATGCTTAAATATGCACAGGCACTTTTCCCCCACATGCACACTTCCGTTTTTTACATTATATGAGACTGTAGGACCCTGTCAGCAGGGTTGACACTGGAGAATACACCATATTTACTACCCTCTCCCAGATGAGTCAGGTCCCTAAGACTGTCTTATTTCACTAGATGACATAAGTTCAGTAAGTGACACCAAGTATTTATAAGCTACTTATCATGTATAAGCGCTCCAAACTTTTGTCAGAACTTACTTTTTCTGTCCTCTGAATAACATTAGGAGGAAAATACTATCATATGGCATACTGTAGATGAAGAAATGGAGACCCAGAGTGGTTACCTAACTGGTTCAAGGACACTGCATTGGCTAGATTTCAAAACCTGCATTGAATATAGATGCCATGATCTTAACCTATATGTACTTCAAAAGAATTTAAACTTATAACCTGCATCTTTGCACAGAACACTACCTGACCTATATAAATCTTAAACACATTTGCTATATCATCATTTTTCAGAGAGAACAAATTATTGGTCCTTATAAATCTAGCCCTACATAGACTTCTC